>NW_022196913.1:1175054-1191066 GCF_008632895.1 Mastomys coucha | reverse complement strand
GGCCACAGGGTCTGTTTGATGTAACCTTAGGTGTGAGTAGCTCCTCTGGCCACAGGGTCTGTTTGATATAGCCTTAGGTGTGAGTAGCTCCTTGCCAAAGGGTCTGTTTGATGTAACTTTAGGTGTGAGTAGCTCCTGTGGCCACAGGGTCTGTTTGATGTAACCTTAGGTGTGAGTAGTTCCTTGCTTTTGGCCACAGGGTCTGTTTGATGTAACCTTAGGTGTGAGTAGCTCCTCTGGCCACAGGGTCTGTTTGATAGAGCCTTAGGTGTGAGTAGCTCCTTGCCACAGGGTCTGTTTGATGTAACTTTAGGTGTGAGTAGCCCCTGTGGCCACAGGGTCTGTTTGATGTAACCTTAGGTGTGAGTACCTCCTCTGGCCACAGGGTCTGTTTGATGTAACCTTAGGTGTGAGTAGCTCCTTGCCACAGGGTCTGTTTGATAGAGCCTTAGGTGTGAGTAGCTCCTTGCCACAGGTTCTGTTTGATGTAACCTTAGGTGTGAGTAGCTCCTTGCCACAGGGTCTGTTTGATAGAGCCTTAGGTGTGAGTAGCTCCTTGCCACAGGGTCTGTTTGATGTAACCTTAGGTGTGAGTAGCTCCTTGCCACAGGGTCTGTTTGATATAGCCTTAGGTATGAGTAGCTCCTTGCCACAGGGTCTGTTTGATGTAACCTTAGGTGTGAGTAGCTCCTTGCCACAGGGTCTGTTTGATGTAACCTTAGGTGTGAGTACCTCCTCTGACCACAGGGTCTGTTTGATATAGCCTTAGGTGTGAGTAGCTCCTTGCTTTTGGCATGAGAACTTCCTTAAGGAGGTGATTCTTTTTTAATGGAAATTGTGTGCAAGTACCATGACAGAGGGATCAGTAACAGTGACTATTATTGTACTGTGTGTTTCTGGGGGTTCCTCGGGATTCCAACTGATCATCTGTATTTTCTTTTACTTATAAATTGTATCCTACATTTCCAGTGTATTCCATATATTTCCAATTTAGATTTGCCAGACAATATCTCTCAGACTTACCAGTCTCTTATCTCTCCCAAGACAAAAATCTAGATCTCAAGTGCATCAATACTCACATATTTACACACACTATTCATACCACAGCCTCAGAATAACCAAGTCAGCTTTCCCAGTACTGATGTGCCCAACAGCCATGGAAGATCACTTAAAAATTCTTTTTGTCTTTAGGGAGCTATAATAAAATTTCTGATTATATTATATTTTTTTGAGATTTTATTTGTGTTTTTCTATGTATGCTTGTATGTATGTCTGTGCATCATGTGTGTGCAGTGCCCATGGAGGCCAGAAGAGGGTGGTGGATCTCCCAGAACTACAGATAGAGACAGTAAGGAACTCCGATGTAAATGCTAGGATTTGAAGCCAATTCCTCTGAAAGAATAGTTCTTTTAACTGCTCAGCCATCTTTCCCATTGCTCAAATTGCTGATTTAAAAGGTGACCAGAGTAGTTCTTATCAGTGAGTTTATCACACAAGGTAGATAAAATCTTAGGCCTACATTATCTTTATTTAATATCTAGAGAATATTTACTTAAAGCTAATTTTTTAGTAATTATATTTCTACATAAGTCTAAGTCTATAAAAAAGCCCAGGCAAAGGTTACATCTCCTGTGCTGGCATCATCCACCTTACTCTAGTATATTCCGTACAGATAGGTTTGTGTGAGCATGGGGACTGATCCTTGCCTTATTAAGTGTAAGAAAATGTAAGCATTTATATTTCTTATTTTCAGAAAAGTAGCCTACTTTCAGTTGAGGCAAGAGAAGCTGCTCATCCTTTTGTGTGTGCATGTGTGTTCATGTGTGTATGGTACATGTAGAGGCCAGAAATCAACCCCTGCTGTAATTCCTCTGGCATGGTCCACCTTGTCTTTTGAGACGGTCTTTCACTGGTCTGGAATATACTGAGTAGGCTATATTGTTTGCTGTAAGTCCCAGGGATCTGCCTGTCTCAGCTTTCCCCAGCACAGAATTATAAGCACTGGCCCAGTCTTTATTTTTATATGGGACCTGGGGAACTCAGGCTCCAAATGAGCTATTTCCCTAACCCCCTGTTTCTCTTTAGAGATACAAGACATTCCTTTACATGGTTAGACTGAAGGATATCTACTCAGACACCTGTCTAGGTGTATACAACTGATTTTCATTTTATGTTTGCTGTTGTTTATGAATATATCTATCCCAGTCTATCTTAGGAACAGATATCTAGAAGTGGGCCCAAGAGTGAATATGGATATCATTTTGTTGTTAGTTAGTACATGATCAAAGGCTCTTCTATAGAGCTTGTACCATTTTGTATTCCTATCAGCAGGACTTAACCTTTCAGTGCTACCAATAGAGGTCACTGCCAGGCTTCTGGATTTTTGCATTCTTGTATTTATTTTCATTGTAGATGAACATTATATTTTTCTTATTTGGGGGAGGTGAGCATCTTTCTTAGATTTCAAGTAGGTCTATAAATGTACTGATTTTAAAACAAGTGCTGAGTTATGCATCACAAATTAGCAACAACTTTTCAAGTGTGTTTAGTGGTATGAAGTAACCTGGGCTAGCTCCTTAGATGATCTTTGTAAACACTGCCTGTAAAATCTGTACATCTTTGAATATGTACCCTTGAGAGGTGCTGCATAGTCTGAGGTTCAAACCTTTAGTTAAGTATAGCCCCTGAGACTGGAAACTCATCTGAATGGGAGCAGTGCTTGGCTAAGTACCCAGGGAGAAGTCTACTTTCTATTCCAATGAATATCTGTTCCAACATAAACATTCCCCATCAAGAAGCATAATCATATCAGGCCACCCAGCCTAACAAAGAGAAAGGTGGGGTGAAAAGATGCTTGGTATAAAGGGGGTATAATCATTCTTAGCATCTGTCTCTCACAGGGAACAAGGAGGAAGATCAAAATTACGGCCCCCAAGTTGACTGAAGAAAATTATTAAATACAATAAATTCCTAGAGAGAAGCCATAAAATGAAAATACAGTTCCGTAGGCAGAGAAACAAACTCAGGAAGGAAGGGAGGAGGCTGAGGTTAGAGTGGCAGAGCATCTGCTGAGCACCTGCATGACCCTGAGTTTAGCCCCCAATTCCTTCCTCCCTCTGTCCCCACCAAAGAAAAAGCACAGAGCAATAATTACTACAGGCTTTCATGCACCCAAGGTCCCTGGCTGTCATGGGATCTTCCCAGATGTTTGTGGGTTGTGTAATTTGTTCACATTCTGCCCTTCTGAAAGGGTGGACTACTTTGGCAATTTGTCCACCATGTCCATCTTTAGCAACTCTCTGTTTATGTTTTGACCCAATCTCTTGTCTTCTCTCCTTGTTTTACCTGGATGGGGATGCTATCCCTCAGCCCCACCCTACCTCTCTCTCTCTGAGAGAGAGAAAGGACTCTGTCCAAGGCAGCCACAGCTCTACCACTGAGTCACACTCTCCAGCTCACTGCCTCCATTGCAAGGAGAAGGCTCCTCAAGGTTTAGAGGATCAGCTTCCTCAGCCTGTAGATGTGGGCCCAGTTTCTAGATTGAGGAGCAACTATGGAATTAAAAACTGCTGTTGAATTAAAGCATCTCAGAGGACAAAGAGGAGACCACACACCTTAGGAAAGCCAGGGAGGGGCATGGGGTGTCCCCTGTTCTCCTCCACTGTCATATGCCCAGCACATCATCTCTGATTTGCTTTGTTGTGTCATGAAAACTGCAAAGAAAATGACAGCATTGCAAAGAAGGAAGGGGAAAAAAGAAAACCCCCAATGTTAGAAGGAGAGAAAACAGAAACACACCTCCTGAAAAGGAGTATTTCATTAAATTGCCCAGGGTGGCATGGAACTTATTATGTCAATGAAATTTGTAAGGTTCTTTGTTTTTTATTACTCAATGTGAGAATGAAGAAATGAAACACTTTGGACAACTGAAGTGCATATCTATTTTGTTGTTGTTGGTGGTGGTGGTGGTGATGATAGTTATATGTGCATGTTGAGACAGGGTCTTGCTAATTTTTTTAAAAAAGACAAATTGTGACCCTGGGGAGATGTCTCAGTGGATATGATCTTTTGCTGTTCAAGCATGAGGGCCTAAGATCAGATCCCAGAACCCATTAAAAAGAAAGGCTTGCCACTCACACCTGTAACCCCACACTGATAAACAGAGACAGGAGGATTTCTGGGGTTTGTTGGTCATCAGCCTAGCTCCAGGTTCATTGAGAGACCCTGTCTCAAAAGAATAGGGCAGAGAGTGTGTTCTAGTTTGCTATCTGTTGCTGAAACAGAACATGCTGGGGAGGAAAGGGTTTATATCCTGCCATCATTCCATCACTGAAGGAAGTCAGGGCAAAACTCAAGGAAGGAACTTTAAGGCAGGAACTGAAGCAGAGACCATGGAGGAATGCTGTTTACTGGCTTGCTAGTGAGTTTATGCTCAGCCTGTTTTCTAATATAGCCCAGGACTGTCTTCCTAAAAATAGTTGCAAGTACAGTAGGCCAGGCCCTCCTACACCAATTAGCAATCAAGAAGCTGTCCTAGAGATACTCCTTGGGTGGATATAGTGGGGGCAATCCCCTTCTTCCTAAGAAAGCCAAGGTGGCAACCATGCTTGCCCAAAGAGTGATAGTGATGGAAAAGGAAACCTCTATCCTCTCTTCTCCATATTCCTTTAACAGACATACAACTACACACACACACACACACACACACACACACACACACATGCATGCACAACCATCCTCTGTCTCCTGGTCTGAGCCATGTGAAGAAGCTGCCACCACACACTGCCACTACTGTTGATAGAGATGCTTCTGTTGCCATGTTTTCACCTCCACAAAGAACCAAAGTTCCCCTGGAACTGTGAGCCTTTTCCTCCCGTATCATGCTTCCAATGGCTGTTTTGGCTCAGCAATGAGAAAAATCATGGATGGAAGATTCTTCTCCCTTACACAGGCAGCCATCTACTCTGGAGCCATTGCTAAGCCTGAATAATGATGACTGGCTCTGATCTGCAGAGTACAGAAGTCTTTTGACACTGAATTTTAATGAAATCAACCCATTAATTAATTATGGATTAATTAATTCATCCATGCAAAGAACATTCATAGTACAAGACATGTTTATTGAGCATATCTACCACAGGCAAAATATGTCAAGTATGGAAAGAAGAACGTGGTTGTAATGATCACAGTGGTAAGAAATTCTAAATGTTTTTGAGTTAACTATTTCAATTTTAAATAACAGGAGCTGGGCACCGCAGCACATCCTTATAAATCCAGCACTCAGGAAGAGACAAGAGGCTCATGGATGGAGGTCAACTCGAGCTATATATAAAGTTCTAGGAAGGTCTAGATTACCCAGTGAGACCCTGCCTCTGAAATCCTAAAGAAAGTTCAATGTGGAAGGCATAGTGGTTGCAGGGGTATGTAACTCATTGGCAAATAGATGACAACAAATTAAACTGTGAGAGCTCTGAAGAGGAAAGAATCTCATGGTGCAGGAAGAGAAAGTGAAGAGGAGAGACATTCCATGGGGCAGGAAGAGGAAGTGAAAAGGAAAGACATCCATGGGGCAGGAAGAGGAAGTGGAGAGGAAAGACATCTCATGGGGTAGGAAGAGGAAGTGAAGAGGAAAAACATCTCATGGGGTAGGAAGAGGAAGTGAAGAGGAAAAACATCTCATGGGGTAGGAAGAGGAAGTGAAGAGGAAAGACATCCATGGGGCAGGGGGAGAAAGTGGGATCACCCACGGCTCTGATCCATGTAGGTGCTCTGTGATTCTGGAATGGAACAAAGTAGAGAAACAGAGAGAGACTCCTAGCCTCAGGCACAATGAGAACAAATTCTAGGTGTTGGGCAAAGCTATGGCTAAGTGCAGAAACATTGAGTCTGGCTGGTCAGAAGGATAGGATGGAGCAAAGAGGGCCCCTGCAGGAAAGCCAGCCACATGAGAGCCCAGCAAGGAGAGCCTGGGGCTGTCAAGTCTGCTCTGGAAGGAAATCTGCTAAGTAATTAGGAGCTGTGAAGATCAGTGAGCTAGAGAAAACATGATTAATGTGACATTTTAGGAGAGTGAATCTGACAGGTGTGTGCGATTGGTCAGCACAGAGATGGGGGAGTGGAGGATGGGGGGAGCAGTCTGTGGAGGTTGAGAGCGGCCACATTGACACTTTATGATAATTAAAGAAGGAAAGAGCCTCTGTGAGGGAACAATAGGCCCACTGGGACCTCGCCATCTTCACATTAGACTTGGCTTATGGAAGCAAACTACTGCACTCAATTTCTTTCCAAATTCAAAATAAAGGCTTCTCTGATGCTTCTATCTCCTCCTTTGTTCATTGAGTATGACTACAGTTATGGTGATAGAAGCTATAAAACTGTTTATAGCTAAGTGTGTTCTAAATGTGAAATTCAGAGTGATTGGCCAGGAACAGCTTGCAGATCTAGTGTACGTTTTAACTTCATTCTCTCATTCTTTCTGGAAAGGATATTGTGATGCACCTCAGATTGGCCTCAAACATGCTATCCTCCTCCCTGCCTTCTCTGTGCTGGGATTACAGTTGTATGCTTCTATGTCTGGATTCTCCAGTCCCTTTTTATGGCATATATATCAAATGGCCATAGATCCAAGTTTTATCTTGAAACAATCCTAGAGTCACCCGAGAAGAGGTAATCTCAGCTGAAGAACTGTCTGGATCAGACTGGACTATGGCCATGTCTATGAGCAGTTTTCCTAGTTGTTTTTTGAAGTACAAGGGCACAACCCACTCTGAGAAGTACCATCCTTAGGCTGGTGGGCCTGGGCCATGTAAGGAAGGTAGCAGAGGGAGCTAGAGAACAAGCCAGTAAGCAGCATTCTCCTTGGTTTCTGCCCATTTCCAGCTTGAGTTCTCTTAATGATGGATTTTAACGTGTACCTCTTCCAACCCAGTTGCCTTTTGCCATGGTGTTTATTACAGTAACAGAAAGCAAACCAGGTAGAGAGACCAGCTCAAATAATTCTGGGTAGCATATCAATTTTCATTTTACCACTATTAATATATTTAAAATTTTTTTAAATATAAGTATATGTAAGGGCTCATTTAAAAGAATTATGCAGTACTTGTTTTTTTTTTTCAGTTATCCTAAACAAAGAACAGTGAGACTCTAATTAGAAATGCATGTATATATGATTGCCATTGTTTTCTCCACCACCTCCTCCTCTTTTCCTTTTTGTTTTTATTTCTCTTCCTTCAACACATTGCTGTTGTTGAATGAAGCATTCTTATAACTTATCTCTCATCCAGAACATTAGGGAATGGCCTCTCTCAGCCTCCATGTAGAGTAAGGCCAAGGACATTGCTCTGCACCCAACTTATTCTATCACCAGGTTGCTGGGCACTCTCGTAGGTGGCCAATGCTGTAATCTCAGTGGTATCTTTAGAGCCAATCTATATGTGAATACAGCTTCCTTTAGAAGTTCTGTTTCTTCCTAAGACTGAAATTTATCTCAGTGGTGCAATGTTTACCTAGAAAGAGCAAGGCCCTGGCATTGGTCCTCAGCAACAGGGAGGTGGGAGAAGCAAAATTTTAAAAATTCACAGTCATTGTTTCTTATTTGATGCTCCAGCAAAGATGAAAGAGAATGGCTTGTTCAAGCTTCTCATATACAGATGTGTATAACTTACTCATTCCTGTTTACAGTTTCCTGTGGGCTCTTTTCTCTGTGGAGGATCTCTGGCCTATACATTAGGACCATCCTAGCTCTGAAATGTGAGAAGGACTTTAAGAATAACTAAGTTTTGAGTGTGCTCTGGTTCTCAAACTCATAGTTGCCTCACTTGGATAAGTGAGGTCTGTGCAGGCAACCTGACTTTACTCCCTAGAGCTGTTTGGTGGGACATGGAGCCACTATTAGCCAGTACTGAAACATCCCTTTGAAGTTTTTAGTTTCTATGTATATATTCTCCTGGAGACAGTCATTTGAGGTTTGAATGCC
Source organism: Mastomys coucha (assembly GCF_008632895.1). NCBI lineage: Eukaryota > Metazoa > Chordata > Mammalia > Rodentia > Muridae > Mastomys > Mastomys coucha. The sequence continues at coordinate 1,183,091 of NW_022196913.1, read as the reverse complement.
TTGGTCAAATACTATCTTATCCTCACCTAGGTTACTTCTAATATCCCAATACTGCATTATCCTTTATTCAGAATTCATTTCTACCTACCTCAAATAGAGTCTGGAACTAGGAATATACAAACACTGGGAGAAACTGACAGAAACAACCAAAAACCTTTTAAAGCCATACAACCAATAGAATGGCCCATCAAGGTCTTACTTAGAATGGACATATATTTACTTTTAGATAATTATTAGAGTAAGACTTTCTTTTTTAGTTTCCTCAGTTCTCATTCACTTATAGCCTGAATTTGGAAGAAGTAGATGCTCAAAGGGCAGAAGGAAACAACCATTGGGCAACCTGGTCGTGAAAAATGGTTCTGTGCCATGATTCTATGGCCAAATGGTGGCCATATGGCCATTCCTCCAAGTTCTAAATAGCAGATAAAAGTAAGAACAGGCAAATGCCTTTGAAGAGTCAGCTTATCTGTGTATTTCTTTACTTTGAAGACACATGAGTAGCAAAAAGCATGGAAGAAATGTAAATATCCAGAGCTGATTAATCCTCTTTTAGAGAGTGTCTTAGTTAGGCTTTCTACTGCTGTGAGAAAATACTGTGGCCAAAACAACCTGGAGAGTAAAGGGTTCATTTCCTCTTATATTTCTACCTCATAGTCCATAATTGAAGGAAGTAACAGCAGGAAGAAATGCAGGAATCAGGAGGGAAAAGCTGAAGTAGAAGCTATAGTGAAATGCTGCTTTCTGGCTAGCTCCTCATGGTTTGTACAGCCTGCTTCTTTGGAAGACAATCCACCACCAGAGGACCAGCCTAAGCCTGTCTTCATATACAATTCGGGTCCACCTACTCAGAGGTGGCACTTTACAAAGTAGGCTTGTCACTCCCACGAAGGGGGGTGGTGCTGATGCTAAGGTCCTGTTCCCCAGGTTCTGATGCTAAGGTCCTGTTCCCCAATTGGTTCTTGATTTGTTAGTAAAGAAATCTGGGGGGCCAATTGCTAGGCTAACGGTACAGGTGGGACCTCCATGTCCATGGAGAAAAAGACAGACACAAGGAAGGAGAGGGAGGTTTTTCTGCCATGCTTTGGAGGAAGATGAACACAGCAACTGTGTGAGGTCTCAGGGGCAGCTGGGTCCTATGACCACTACTACAGGCAGATAGCCATGGATGTTTAGCAGGGGCCAGGTGGGACTAGCCACTGAAGTTTAGGGCAGGTAGAGAGATGGAAAAAATAAATTGGTAAGGGCATGTTTTTTTAGGAGGGAGATATCAGCACCCAGCAATTGTACCATGAAGGCAAGTTATAAAGGAACAAACTATGTGTGTTTTTTTATCTTCAGATTCAGGGAAGCTGGGAGAGGTCTGGTAGCAGGGTCACTTCTGGAGCTAATGGTGGGTAGAGCAAAAGAGAAGCTGGGAGGGGAGGGAGCTGGTAGCATGGCCGAACCCAGAGCAAAAGGCAGTAACATAAAACTACAAGCAACACTCCCACATCAATTGCCAATAAGGAAAATATCCAACAGACTTGCTTATAGGTTAATCTCATGAAAGCATTTTCTTGCTTGAGAGTCCCTATTCCCAAATGACTCTAGCATATATCAAGTTGACATAAAATTAACTAATTCAGATTGTTTTAGAGTTCTTCAGATCAACTGGTGGGTGTCACAGCCTGTAAAATCCCAAGATAAGCCACAGGGATTAGCACATGCTGGTGTCAGGATGGGATCTGTGACAGCCACCTGCATGCTGAATGCTGAAGAGCAACTTCTGGCTCTAAAGTATTGTGGGAGAATGAATGGGATCAAAGGAGTGGCTACCTCAAAGGAGTATTGCCTACCTATAGCTACGATGTGTAGGAAATCCATGCAGCCAGCCAGCAGACGTGTTAGACCACTGACAACATTCTAAGAATTGCCATGGGTCCCAAGAATACAATGAGAATCTAGTCTCTGGAAGTTCAAAGTCAACAGCAGCACTGTCATTGGAATTGGGTGTGCATTTTATATTCTCAGAACATCACTCAATTCTGTCCTACCATGACTAGCCTTCTAATCTTCTTGCCTCAGACTATGGCTATGAGGTCTCTCTCTCTCCTACCCCTCATTGTTGATGTCTGTGTAACACTCCATCCATCTCCTCTCTTTCCCACCCTTTGCCTTTAACATCTGTCAATGTACTACATTCTCTGAGGAAAACTTCACCCATAATACAGGCATTCAATAAATAGCTTTGAATGGCTGAAGAAACAGTTTGCACATGCCATCCACACACATCAATTTCAAAGCACCAAGTGAGCAGCAGTGATATTCAGAACCACTTCAGATCTTACATGCCTTAGTTGTTTTTTCTCCTCCGGCTATCTCAGCTTTTGTGTATGTAAATGGAGGAGTTGGTTATGAAAATTTCATGCCCTGCCTCATTGTACTGTTCTATTAAGAACTGGAGCTGACAGAAAAGAAAGAAAGAAAGAAAAGACATGTTTCACTCTGAAAACATGTGCAGCATGTTAGGGACGCCTGAAAACTAAGACCAGAGGTTGCTTTCCACCTCGGATCTAATTGAAAAGTGCACACCTTGCAGGGCAGGGGGCTGTTTGCATGTTCACTCTTCTGTTAAGATCAAATGGACCTGTCAGGTGGGTGGGATGAACAGACTTAATCAAGTGTTAGAATTCCTCTATTGCCTGCCAGGGCTGAAAGCAGATACTAAGAACAAACACTTGTATTGACTTGCACTGAGCACTGGTTCAGTATCACCATATCAGGTGAGTTCTGGCATCCAAAATCCTGAAAGGGCTGAAGGAAGCCCTCTGACCCAGGATTGTGTGGGAAAGGGGAGGCCCAATGGGCCATGAAACTCAGCTTTCTTATTACATAGGTACTTGGCTTATAGCTGTGTTGAAACCATACAGTAAATGGGTATCACCTCATAAAAATGCATGCCCAGATTACTGGCCCTCTATAAATAAGACAATGGCTGTGCACCAGCATCTGTTGTAATTTACCCACTATCAATCCTTCTTTGTCTTCACAAGAGAGGAAATGGCCGGCGACCAACCAATCTATGCAATTTTGAGAGATACATGTAATATCCTGTTATGTGTGTGAAATCTCCTGGAACTTCTTTTCTTGGTCTGATTTTGATGAAAACATGGTTCTGTGGCTAAAGGAGAATGCCCAAGGACAGAACTCCTCTGAAACAGGGCATAATCAGTTGAGGGCCTGATGTTATGGATGGAAACCTAGTCTGTGCTAGCATTGAGGCCTTTCCTCTGTAGACTGCTTCCTATCGGGGCAGAGGACAACAGAGTTACAAAAGGCTGTTCTTTCCTGAAAGATGCTGGCTTAATCCTGCTGGGTGGCTTAGACCTATGTCCTCTCCAGTGTTTTATGCAGTCCTGTGACTTCACAGTGCACTAAGATGCCTCCATTCAACCTCTCCATCCCTTCACTTGAAGGTCAATTGCACAGCCTCCTGAGCACTCTCTTACCCATCCCCCCCAATTCATTCTGCATTTATCTATGCATACACTCTTCTGAGAAAATGCTTGCATATTTCTCAAGGACACATATTCCTGTGGATTCCATTCCAGGGTCTCAGGAAAAGATGAGGGTCTGCTATGAGATCTGAACAGAGTCCAGTAGGGAATAGGCACTCAAGTAATAGCTGTTGAATAAGGAATGAAGAACCTTTAAGCTGCTAGTGAGGAGGCCCTAGCTGTGGAGGTAAGTATTTCCATAAAATACAGAAGTAACCTTCTACTGGTTTTCTTATCCTCATGGCCACCTCCCTTTTGCATTTATTTCTGAGCAAGCAGAAGCCACATTTCCTGGAAGTTCACAGAGTTTTTCCTACCCACTGACGTCTCTATAGTATAACTTAGAATTCCGCAGCCTACTTTCTTCTTCAAGTTCAAGGTTCCTAAGATATCAGGCAACTAGTATCTTCTTTTAATCTGGTAGAGCCGAAGGAAGGAGGCTCCATCCAGATAAAGACAGACATTAGAGAAATGAGAGTTTGGTTACCTTGGTGATGAGCAGGTAGTAGGAGAGATCAGAAACAGACTGAAGAGCTGGCTCATACTCAATATGGATAATTTAAGCACCCACCAGGTATTGATTTAATCTTAGAGTATACCCTCATAATTCCTGGAAGCACATTTAAGTAAGCCGGAAGCTAGATGTGATGGTGTAAATATGTTTGGCCCATGGGAAGTGGCACTATTAGGAAGTATGGCCTTATTGGAGTAGGTGTGGCTTTGTTGGAGGGAATGTAACCAAGCTCCACCCAATATGGAAGAGAAATCTTTCTCCTGGCTGCCTGAAGAGGATAGTCCTATCCTGGCTGCCTTCACATCAAGATGTACAATTCTTGGCTCCTCCAGCACCATGTCTGCCTGCATGCTGCCATGCTTCCTGCCATGATGACAATGGACTAAACCTCTGAAATTGTAAATCAGTCACAATCAAATGTTTCCTTTTATAAAAGATATGACCCTTGGTCATGGTGTCTCTTCACAGCAATAAAACCCAAACTAAGACACCACACATAGCTGGAATGCCTTTCTTTGGCTCTGGAAGTATGATTCTTTCTAGGGCCTAGAGTGGGGAATAGGTGATCTAAAGAGTCAAGTCCTTAACTGTGTATGTAGCACAGGCCAAGTGGCACTATTTGGAAAGACCGAACTTGCCAAATAATTTACACTCCAAATGTCTAGGTTTACTTTTTAATCAAATATATACCAATTTATAAGCTCTGGGCCTAAGGCTTTAGAATCTGAGTTTTAAGGAACTCAGAGATTTTGACATTAGCTTCAGCTTATGTGGCCAGGATGTTTCAGAACAGTGCTCTTGGCAATTCTAGGAAGAATAGGGCCATTCCTGGGCAGCAAAATGAAAGGTCATAGAAGAAGGATGTAACAGAAACAGCTGAAAGGCTTCAGCAGTGACCAAAAGGAACCTCAGCCCCTCATCCCAGGCCATTTTCCTTGACTTCTCAGTGTCAGGGCCTCCAGTCCCCACCAGCAATCAGGCAGGGAAGAAGTATTTAGAAGCAAAGGCAAAGCTGTCAGAATAGACTGGCCTTTGTCAGGTTCAGAAAGCGCTGTCTGTTAAATATGTATCCAAACTCCAAGGCACCCAGTGTTGATCTATTTAAACTCACTTCATCCCATAGAGGCCAGATACAGAAGCCACAAAGTAGCTAACTCCCTTCTGAGAGCTCCCTGCTCCATGAGTTCCAATGGACCAATTATTCCCATCATGAAGAGACTGGTATTCTTACATTCTCACTTGCTGTCTCCCACATTCTTCCTTCGTGGTGTGGGTATTAGACCAGGACCTTTCAATCAGATACATATGCATCACTTCTGGAGTCTGTGGTGAAGCCCTGTGGAGCCAGGGATTATTGAACACTCACGAGGCAGAGGCAGGAAGACCATCAGTTTGAGCACTAGCTGCACGCCAAGACCCTGTATCACAAAACTAAAAGGGATCTGGCTGAGGAATAGAGTGGTTATAGTAGTGCTTGTTGGCTGTGTCATGGCTCTGGACAGCACCAGAGTCATCATGCTGAGTATGGAAAGTGTGTTCAAGACTAGTAGCACAATGGGATAAACCTGAGCACCTTGGCTGGCTGAAGTGATGGTACCCTCTCAGGGGTGGGATTTGGAATCACACATTCTCTGGCCGTATAATCCTGAATCCCAATCATATTTGGCTCTCTTTGGCATTCTATAATTCTCCTGAGTAATCTCTCTTGCAACACATTTTCCACCCTATAACCAACCAGGTATGTCTCCGCAGCGGGGTGCCAAGAAGCTTCACAGGAAGGAAGGAGATCACTGTTAGAGGTGGTCTTCATTCCCAAATGAGTGTGCAGTTCAGGAAGATGGTCACAGCAGGGTGAAGACATCGAGAAGCTATCTGCCAGCAGTCAGGTCAAGTCAGGTGACCTCCCAAGTTCAGAGGGTGTCAGATAGCTACGCATGACTCATGCCCTGCTGGTACCCAGGCTGCAAGCTTCTGAGAAAATATCTGTTGGGGGACATATCTACCAGGAACATCACAAAGGGAGGAAGACAGAGCCAGAAGGAGATCCCAGCTTTCAAACAAAGCTTGGACAAGACTCTCTCCTTGCAGGCAACAGACAGAGGCACTGCTTACTAGCAGAACAGGGGTCTTTGGGTGGCTAAAGTACACTTTGATGTACACGCGCAGTATCCCCTTCCTAAGACGCTCACCTGGGGGTAAAGCCCCGGCTGCTGAAACCAATGGTGGCTGTGATATATTGGGGGTGTTTTTGAAGGTACTGGTGAGATTACCACAATTCACGCTTTGTATCAGCCCACCTTTTTCAAGTTCAAAATGTTGGGTGATTAATGGGGGCTCAAAGTCCAACAAAGGAGAGGAGGTGGCACTGCCTGAGCTGTTATATACTATAATTAAATAATTAATCACTCTATAATTATGAAGGACAGAATTCTGCATCCTGTGGGGAGGGGGCTCTGTGTGGCACTTTCACAAGACACAGGCTCTGCTTCTCAGGATGCCCAGGGCCAAGCATGACTGAAGGAGTGTGTGAAATCTGCATGTCCCTCTGTAAGTAATGAGTTCCCCAGGGCACAGCAGGTGACAGCTGCTCCCAGATTATAAAATATGAGTGAATTTAAACAGCTTGCACCTCCTCTCTCATAGATTACAAAGGGCATTTAGGGAAAGAAGCACAATGTCATTTTTTTTCTGTCTAAGAAAGTGACATAACACAACTATTTGCATATTTTCTTCAGGATGAGGCAGATCCTGGGTCCATCTACTCACCTCCCAGGAGACAGACAAGTCAACCAGGTTTGAATTTGTGTGTGTGTGTCCCAGTCCTTTTGTCTCTCCACCATCCAGTCTACCAACATTTCTGCTTCTTGACCTGAGTTCCTTCATGACTTCTACATTCTGCATTGGCTGGAGTTTGGAATCTTCATTCTCCACTGTCTTGTGAAGTAGATTGCCCCTTTCCTATATTGAAGCTTGATTCATCGTTAATCATCATCTCTTCCAGGCGGGCTTCCCCAAGCTCGCTTGTTCTCTCCCCTCCCCCCACCTCCTCAGCTCTCTCTCCTTCTCTTTCTCTTTCTCTTTCTCTCTCTCTTTCTCTTTCTCTTTCCCTTTCTCTCTCCCTCCACCACCCTCCTCCTGATACAGGCATATATTTATTGTCCCCTCTCAGAGTACTCATGCATATTGATACCCACTCAGAACGTCCCTCCAGATTTGCACTTTTTCTTCGTCTAAGATCCTCCCTCTCTCAACCATTAATAAACATCTGTTGAATGGATACATGAGTGCATGGCTGAATAAGTGGATCTTGTTCATTATTCAGCAAATTATTAATTCATCGAATGGATAAATGAACAATTGAGTGCTAATCATTTCCAGCCAAGTGTAGCTGTGACTGCTGGCTGCTCAGTGGCCTCCTTGAGCATCTACTTTCCACCTTCGCTTTTGCTTAGTGCTAGCAGCGGAGCATGAAGGGAGACCTGGGGACCATGTCTAGCTTGATGATGAAGAAAGCTCTTCTCACTGATTGATTCTATATGATTCTGATTGATTCTTCAACCAAAGGGTTGGAGAAATGGCTCAGTGGTTAAGAGCACTGGTTGCTCTTCCAGAGGTCCTGAGTTCAATTCCCAGCAATTATACAGTGGCTCACAATCCAATGCCCTCTTCTAGTCTGCAGGCATACATTCAAACAGAGCACCTGTAAACATAAAAAATAAATCTAAACAAACAAACAGACAAGCCAGCTGCCGGTGGTGGCACACATCTTTAATCCTAGCACTTGGGAGGAAGAGGCAGGGGGATCTTTGAGTTCAAGAGAAGCCTGGACTACAGAGAGAGTTCCAGGACAGCCAGGGCTACACAGAAAAACTTTGTCTTGAAAAACTAAACCAACCAACCAAACAAACAAACAAAAAAACCAAAACAGTTGAACAAAATATGCTATGAAAAACATCCCAGCAGAGAGATTGCTCTTAGCTCTGTGTC
>NW_022196913.1:1150498-1174627 GCF_008632895.1 Mastomys coucha | reverse complement strand
TGCTCACACGGTGGCTGACAACTGTCTGTAACTCCATTTCCAAGGGGATCTGATGTCCCTTCTGGCCAGTGTATGTATGAGAAAAAAATCAGTTTTATGAACTCACTAAGATAAAGGATTTGTCTATTACAGTAGTTGGTACTGGCTTAGCTAGCACACAGCTCTTCTAGCTCACATCTGTGCTTCTGGGCTATAGTCCCTCTCTATGGGGTAGGGCACAATGCCCTACCTCCATCTGGGAAGTTATGAGACATAAGGACAATTTTCTTGGTATCATTTTGCAATGAAAGAGCCTAGATTAGTGGCTCCCCTGGGGATATTTTAAATTTAAAAATATATATTATAGATATTTTTTTCCTGTGTGTCTGTCTGTGTACTACATGCATGCCTGGTGCTTATGGATCTTATTAAAATGTAAGTTCTGGTCCAGTTGTTCTAGTTGGGTCCCAAGGATCTGTCTAGCATATCTTAGATAACACACTTCCATGCAAAGGCCACATGCTAAGGACCAATATGTGTACTTGGGAGTTATCCCAGCTTAGCTGGCCACTTTAACTACATCATCTTGAACAAGCTACTTCACCTCCCAGTTCCTTGGTTTCTTCATCAGTTAAATGGAGCCGAAAGCACCCTCACCTTAGAGGGTAGCTATAAAGATGAGGTTCACATATATACAACCATTGGTGGTACAAAATAATTTTGTCAGTCATAAGCCTTGTACTATTACAGTGTGTGAGTATGGCTGACATTAGAAGAGAGACCAGAAATTAGCCCAAAACCCAGCTGAACCCTCTGCCTGAGTTACTGCATCTATTTGAACTCCATTGTCTCTAATTGTTGCATAGAAGTCAAGGTCCTGGCCTCTGAGATTAAACAAGATAATCCATAGAAAGCACCATGCATCACACAACTATAAGGATAACTACTTCAAAAAGAAATGACAGCAAGCCTGACTTCAGGCAGATTTCTTTACAGCTTTGCCCTGTTATGAAACAACACCAAGGTTACACAGCCTTCAGAAGTTACTAAGAAGAAAGCGGAACCTAGCAATGGAACCTTACTTGAAATATGCCACCAGCTGGAGAGAGCAAGCGTCTAAATGTAGGAGCCTACAGGGGACATTTCACATTCAAATCACACTGAACACACACTTGGGCCACTTTATCCATAATACAACCCATTGCCTCTGCTCTGTCTCTCTTAGGAAGACCGAGGCATGCTGCAGAGACCTTGGTTTTGGGCAAATCTATAGACTAAAGGCTAGGAACTTACACTAGTGTTCCTCTGGACCATGATCAGTGTTAGTCTCTGGGCACAGAATTCTGTATCTGCCTCATGAGCAGACATCACTTTCTCATCTTGGAGGCTCCTAGCTAGTTTATTAAAGTTTAATGAAGCCAGGCAGTGTCGTCTAGTGAGACCAGAATTAGGAGACCTAAGCTGGGTCTCCACTTTCCTCTAAACCTCTTTTGTAATTGAATCTGTCTGTTTATCTATGTCTATCTGTTTGTCTTTCTATCTGTCTTTTGTCTTTCTGTCTGTCTTCTATCATCTATCTATACATACACACATACATTCATACATGCATACATACATACATACATACACACATTCATACATGTTTTCAGTTCTTAGGTCTCTTTCTACCTCATTTCCCCAAGTGCTCAGATTACATGTATACACCACTACATCTGGATCTTTTGTGATTTTATTTTATTATTGTGTTTTAATATGTGTGCATCATGCATGCATGCCTGTGTGTGGAGGCAGGCAGTGGCTATAGGACAACGTACAGGAGTCAGTTTTCTCCTTCCAAAATGTGTGCACTACAGGGATAAAACTCAAGTTGCTAGACCTTTATCTACAGGGCCATCTTCACTGACCCTCTCTTGTGATTTTAGACACAATGATTATAGCACTGGTTATTCAGCATTTTTTTCTCAGTGCCAGGTACTGTGATTATCCCCACTTTGCAGAAGAGCAAACTGAGGCTTAATGTGTAGTAAGCAATGGGAGCAGGTTGTGAATACAGATCACCAAACAGCACTCTCTCTAACAGGAGGTACCTGATTTTCCCTAGAATTCTTGTTTCTATTGTGTATGGTTCTCTTGGTGGCTCATGGGGCAATCCAGGAGACTGTGTGCTCTCACGGATTGCATCCAGAGGACATGGGTAGGGCATGCAAAGATCCCTCTGATCTTGTGCATCTTTCAGAGTAAGTGTGTGGTGGGCTGCTTCCCAGCTTCTCCTTCACAAATGAGGTGGGAGAAAGTGCAGTTAATGGAGCAGCTCAGCAATATGACCAGGAATGCAATGGAAGTAATCCAATCTGGGGCTGGGGGTTGGTTGCCATGACACTGCAGAGCATTCTCCATAGTTGCTGCCTAGGAATATTCCCTTCCTGATTGATGACAAGTTGTCTCGTTTTTCTTGTAAGCAAATGTGGTAACAATATTAAGCAATTACGAGTAGTGTCCACCGGCTGCTTCTCTGCTGCTTTGGAAATGGTATTTTAGAGCTCCTGAAATACTTGTTCACCTATTAACAAGGAAGAAGGGATAGCATATTCTCTTCGCCCAAAGACAAAAGGTAAATGGTCTCCTTTAGGAAATTTAATCACATGACCACATCAATAGCATAAGGTTTGCACAGATCCAATTTTATACCTAAGATTCTCACTGGGGACCAGCAATATGGTTCAGGAATTAAAAGGCCTTGCCTCCCAAGGACCAAGACACACACACACACACACACACGCACACGCACACACACGCACACGCACACGCACACACACACACACACAAATAGCAATGTAAAAAGCTTGTAGGAAACTCTGTAAGCATTGCAATCACTAGACAAAGGAATAATCAGGATAGCCCCTGAGATGAACATTTTCCCTGCTTCAAGGTTCAAAATGCAACTTCCCTGGCAAGCGTGACTATCTGACCTTCACAATGCTACAGCCCCAACAAATCAAGCAAATACCTGGCCCTTACTGTAGTGAACCAACAGTTAACCACAGGACATGCAATCACACACGCTCGCTCATCCACACACCCGCAAAGGCGCAACATAGCTCTGGCTATCTCAGAGCTCACAGGCCTGGGAGGAGGTGGGGAAATGGTAGTAAATAAAACACTATTGCCACAAGCAAGACTGGGGTAAGCAGAACAACCAGCGCCTAACACAGAGCCATAGAGGCAAGCACAAGGCAGAGGTGGGTTTCCACTCTAATTTATGGATTGAGGAGAGTGGCATGGTCCACTTGTTCAGAGGAGTCTCATTTCTTCCAGTGTTTCCCAGCTCAGTCACAGGAACCTCCATCCATGCACACACATGTCCAAGCTAAAAAGCTACATCTCCTTGAGACAAATGTCTTTCTTATTCTGACTATCATACCCACCACCACCGGGGTCTGTTGGCCTTTTCCTACTTCCTTGGGAGTCTGTGTATTCTACCTGTCTGTTCCTTCCATGCTGTCACTGCACAGTGGCCTTCAGTAGCCTTGATTACTCCCTGCCCCTGAGAAAATTCTCCCCTCTGCATAGAATATGTCTGCACTCAGTCTGTTTGAGCCACATTAAATCATGGACTGGTCTTGGGTCAACAGCTGTTGCTCACAGTCTCCTAGAACTGGGGACTGTGGTACTCAGTAGAACATGCATATGTCACAGGAAGGACAATGGTGGTAGGGGAAGAAATCCACTCACATCGCCTTGAAGAAAAGGCTCCAGAGAGTAAGCCATCAGCAGCAAATTTGACATATTGCATATTTTGTGGTACTTGGGTTCCTGGGTCTCTCATGGAACTACTGTTCTGATGCATTCTTGAGCTTCTGGGCTCCAGAAGTGGGCAACAGTGCATGGGGTTTCTTCCCACACAGCTCATGGCGCTGACCACAGAATCCGAGCATATGCCACCACAGCCAGTCCCAGGACTGAAGAACCTGAGGGTGAACTTGAGTTGGGGGAGACAGGGAAGGCTGCTCTTGGGAAGCATCATAGGAGATAATGGGGAAAGTGACCAGGCAGAGGAGGTTGGGAAGGGTCTCAGTTGCAGGTGCAAACTGCCCTTTAGAGCCTACCATCAGGGACAGGAGGTGGAAGGAACTTCACTAGACTGTGGAGTTAACTAGCTCTGGAATGGACTTCTACATTTCCAACCTTTTGATGGATGTCATATGCTTCTTTTGTCATTCATATATATGTTTATAGGGCATAGCATATACAATCACAGTTTGGGCTGTTACAACCAAGAACAAGAGAATTATTACTAAGTTCTTCCTAGTTCCTCATAGGGGAACTCTTTCTTGCCCTGGGGAAGCTACATGCAAAGAGGTTTTAGAGGGTCGCCTTGAGAGGTCCTAGTACAGCAAGTGTGTACAACTTTTTGACATTGCAGCTCAATGTCTAGGCTTCAAAACTGTGCAACTAAGTTACAAAAACAAACAAAAACAAACAAACAAAAACACCAAACCAACCAACCAAAGGAACAAACAAACAAACAAAACCCAACTGCAACAAAAAAATACAGTGTTTTAAGTAAGTGTGTGACTTTTGTGTTCTGCCACATACAAAACAGTCCTGGTGCACTCGAAGCCTGTGCATCACAAGTACACTCCTGACTGAGGAGAAGCCTGGAGCCAAGCACCCAGGTTTATTTACTGGCTGTGGGTCTTGACTTCTCTGTCCCTCGTTTGTCCCATTTGGTAACCGACATGATGAGAAAGCCTACTTATGCCTCTGTAGTCCCTCACTACTGGATCCATCATCACCTTTTAGCCCTTTAACTTAGAATCTGCTTCTCCCAGCCTTGCCACATTCTGGTAGCACTGTTCATTGTTGCTTCAATGGTCCTGTTTCTCTCTACACATTTCTATCCAAGACATTGTCCCCTTAAGAATAATATCTCGTTCCTGTGATTGAAATCAAACCCAACCTCCACAAACTGTCTCAAATTCTTTTTCTAAACAGTTTCTTCGTGGCTGGAGGAATGGCTCAGCAGTTAAGAGCACTTACTGCTTTTGCAGAAGACCAAGGTTCAATTTCTAGCACATACTTGGGTAGCTCATAACCACATGCAGCTCCAGTTTTAGGGGCTCCAGCGCCCTCTTCGGGTCTCCATGGATACCAGTACACATGTGGTGCATATACACACATACATATAAATAAATAAAAAATGTTTTCAAAGCTTTCTTCAGTTAACCTTCAATTGTTGTACTTTGGCAATTTCCCCTATCACTTCTTATAAATTCTTGTTATAAATCCTTATAGATACAGGTATGATTTCTCCTTTTCATTTTAAGGAGACATTGTTGAGAGCAAGCCTCATGTACCACCATATCCCAAGAATGCAGAGTTCTCAAATCTGATGCAAATTTTGGTGTGCTTCTCTTGTGATAGTGAAGTAAATTTGCTTGCTAGCACTCATCTTTGCACAGCATCTTGTTGCCTAGCAAATATTCAATGGAAGATTTTTGGTCTTTGGACACAGTAGCCGGGGTGCTACTACAGATAAGTCTGCTAGTTGTACAGAGGAAATGCATGGTGTGTTGGCTCAAAGCATTGTGTGCATAGTAAGTGGTCACATTATGTCCCCATCATCATGGCTGCCATCACTAATGACATGTCTGCAGTTCTCCCTTAACCTCTCTTCACTCTGTGTGCCTCTCATTCCCCATCACTGGGTCGGGAGATCAAATGAGATAAAGGCTGTGAAGAATTGCTGAGTGCCTGCACAGGTCAACTGGTCCTGGGGAGATCTAATTCTGTGTGATGTGTTTTGCTTTTTACTTGTGAGAAAGTCTCCTGGCAAAAGTGTCCAGCCACAGTGGGGGTGCTTCCCCACCAAGGCCATGTTTGTTCCCCCTCCAAGGGTTTCTCTGAACCCAGGACTTATATAACAAAGATTCAACCCACAGGTCAGCCCCAGGGCCTGTCTTCTTTTCCTGCTTTCTCCACCATAGCAAACTGTTGAGAATTGGCTCATTATTGTGAATCTAGTTAACAGCATGAACCAAGGCAAGGGAGCGTTGTTTTTTCTTTAATCAATTGATTTAAATCAGTAAAACAAAGTAGAACAAAACAACCTTCTGAGAGCCTCTGGCAACGCTTACTGATTTAAAATTACTAATAATTTATATCAAGAACATTACTATTATGACACAATCTGTAGGACACAGCTTACACACTATCAGTTCAAAACTGGGACGATACCAGAGGAGATTTAGCTCCCAGGGCAGAAATTTGACTTTAACAATGCCCTATCAGGAAGGAAAATTCCTTGGTGGCCTATATGCTGGGCAGTAGGTAGCCCCCAGAAACAGCATCAGATAGATTTTTTTTTTCCCCTGGGAGTAGAATCATTCTGACACCCATGACTCTACTCTTGCAGGTCCTGCTGGGGCCACTGGCTCTGTGTTCTATGGCTGGGTGAGCATGCTTCTATTCTCTATTTTCAGTGCTCCTGGGAAACATGCAGAGTATAAGAGGAAGTCTGACCTCTGGATACTAATAGCTTTCATTAACACTCAACAGAAAGAAGCCAGTCTTTGATATCTGAAGTTGGCAAACCTCCTTGCCCACATGCTGCCAAATTTTCCATCTTGTGGGCACCTGGTAGCTGGCTTCTCATGGCTGAGGCTGTGTGGACACATTCTTTCTGCTCCTTCCACAAGACAGCCTACCCCTACCCCTTGTTCTCTTGCTGTGGCCCAGGGGTTGTCTTTGCCCACAGCTTCCCCGAACTCTCAGGCTGTGGTCTTACCACCGGGTCTAGCCACCTGGTTCCTGGCTTCCCTACCGTACAGACTATTTTCATCTTCCCTGAGACCCTGAACAATACACAGGTGGAGGGCGCATGCTTGCTTTGTTGTGACCAATACTTCTTTTTTCTCTAACTGCCTGCCCCAGAAACTTTCTGTTCTTATCTTTCCTATAGTGATGATCAATTGTCCTCAAACATACTACAGACTTCTTTCTCTGTGAAGACTATTGCTCTGCTCTATGCTGTGCTGTGCTGTGCTGTGCTGTGCTACGTACGCTATGCCATGCCATGCTATGCCATGCCATGCCATGCCATGCTAACTACTCTTCATATGGTTTGAACTGAGGCTTAGTCATAGGGTACATGCTAAGCAAACACTCTACCACTGAGCTGTCTTCAGCCCTCTTTTCACTTTTGATCTTGAGACAGGGTCTCACTAAATGGCACAGGATGACCTTGAACTCACTGTGCAGCCCAGACAGGCTTTGCATTTGTGATCCTACTGCCTCAGCCTCTACCATAGCTGAGGTTCCAGACCTGCATTGCTAGGGCTGTTATTGTTTCTTTTTTTAGAGTTTTGTTTTAATTTGTTTGACTCTGAAATGTTATTCAAAGCTTCCTGCTTTGAACTCTTGGTCCACAGCTGGTGGCAGGCACTATCTAAGGTCCTGGAGGCTTTAGGGGTGGAGCTACGCTGGAGATCCTCTATCACTGTAGCTGGGTTCATTGCCCTGGGTGTTTCCCGTAGCTCTTTTGCTGTTCCTCATCTGCTGTGATGTGAACAGCGAACCTTACCACACATTTCTGCAACTGTGGCATCCTGCTCAAGTGCATGCAGCTTATCGGCCATAAGACTGAGCCTTCTGCAACTGTGAGCTGAAATAAATCTTTCCTGATTTAAGTAGGTACTACCAGGTAGTTTTTTCACAGCAATATAAAACTAACAAAGTGGTGACTATGATAGCTAAATATGTATATAGCCTGGATAATTGTCTTAGTTAGGGTTTTACTGCTGTGAACAGACACCATGTCCAAGGCAACTCTTATAAGGACTACATTTAATTGGGACTTAGAGATTCAGAGGTTCAATCCATTATCATCAAGGTGTGTGCATGGCAGCATTCAGGCAGGCATGGTGCAGGAGGAGCTGAGAGTTCTACATCTTCATCTGAAGGCTGCTAGCTGAATACTGACTTCCAGGCAGCTAGGATGAGTAGCTTAAAGCCCATGCCCACAATGACACACGTACTCATCGCCATAACTCCTAATAGTGCCACTCCCTGGGCCAAGCATATTCAAACCATGACAATAACTAACCACTAAGCGTTGCTACCCATCAGAATACATACATGCACAAATATGCATTATTTTTGGCTTTGAAAACTGTTAAACTGGGTATCATTTTTCCAAGGTGAGATCCAATCTTTCTAAGATAGAATACAACCTTCGATCTGATTTTGATGCACCAAGGTAAAATCAAAAGACACTTGGTTTGTATGCTTGGCTCTGTGGAGGGGGAGTGTAGAGTCTTTTCTTTCAGAAAGAGTTAACAATACTAGGGAGTGTTCATATGCTATTGTTGGTATTAATATGCCATTAGCCTCTAACTCTAGCATGTGTTATACATCTCAACCACAAAATCCTCAACTTAAATATTTGCTAGAACAAAGAAAATGATTAATTGTGGAGTCCTCAGACTTCCCTCTGATCATTGCATCTAAAATACTAAAGTGAGCGGTAACACAGAAGGAAGGGAGACAGTGGTGAGCTGAAGCCTGTTTGCCTTGAAAGGCCATCAGATTAGCAGGAAAGAGACAACAGCAGGGGACAGGGGATCTTCTGGGGCCTTTGCCACTTCCCCAAACCACTGTTCCACCCACTCTGCCATCTCCTGTATGTAGTGGCTCCCTTGCATCATCTTGGCTTAATGTTAAGCCTTATTGATGAAATCCAGCTCAGTGTGACATTGTGAAACAGACTCAAATGATGTACAAGGCAACCTCAGTTGTGGCTGTCCCTGGGTTTGCTGGCTCCACCTCTCCTAGCAGATATCTGAGGCCCTCAGCTGAGACCCTCACCCATCTGTCACTCTACTTTGAAAAATTTGGTCTTGGGGGAATGAGTGGTTCAACACCTTTGTTCAGGAGACAGAAGGGAATATGATACTGAGCCTCTGGCTACACAGGGCCAATTTCTGTAGTCCACTGATCCAAAACACCATGCCTTTCTTCCCTGCAGGGCTTATAAAATGCCCTTGTTGGGATAGAGGTTGTTGAAATCACGCATGTCTGGCTTTTTCTTTTAACCGTAATAATAACCTCTTAGCTTCTGCTCCAAACGCACCCCTCCCCCTACGGCTCCAATTGAAGACCTCTGCTTGGTTGTGGGTTACCCTTTAGTCTGCAGCCACACAGGCAATTTCCCTGACCAGTGGGGCGCAAAACTCAAACACATATTCAATGTGGGAGTTCCCCAAGCACCTTACAATCCTTTCCATGTTGTTCATCAATCAGACCTGGAAATGCTGAAGAGAATGGAGGACAGAGCAATGCACTGGGAGTAGGAGATGGGGACGGGTAGGGGGCTGAGCTTACCTCTTAAAACCCAGAAGAGACAGTTCTGCCGGCCTCAGTGGCCTCTCCGTGGGCAGCTGGGGAATTCGCAAAGGTTTTGTCAGGGAAAACAAAAAAGAATACAGTAGAAACAGCAGGTTTGAGGTCTTTCCCATAGTTCCCTATTCCTCTTCTTTGAATGCTTTTGGGTGGTGGGACATTTGCACACACATAAGCCAGAAGGCTTGCAGTTATTTGGAGAGCTCAGAGCAGGTTGGAGGAAGTGTCAGACACACCCCAGCTGTGGGAGGACCTTCCAAATCCCAGACCTCCCCTTTGAATCACATTCTACCTTGCCCCACTGTAGCCTGATCTACAGGAGCCCAGACCTCCCCTTTGAATCACATTCTGTCTTGCCTCACTGTAGCCTGATCTACAGGAGCCCAGTTCTGTCATGGCTTTGGGCTGATCCGGGAACAATATTTCCTTACAGCATTAGATACTCAAGCTCTCCTGGTTCTTTGTATAAAGACGGTCCTCCTGTACCCTCTGGCCCTCAGCAGTAAGACTGGGATAAGAAGGAGACAAATTTGCACAATTTTGAGATAGTTAATTCTTACTGAACTTCAGAGGATTTGGTTCAAGATGTAGAGGTGGCAGACTGTGCTTGGTTAACAACAGTAATGTCAACTTAGCAGAGAGCGGGTGTGTTGGGTTTAAGTACCCGAAGAAGATGGAATCTTGCCAACGGGTTTTTGAAACATTTTACATGGGGCCTGAAGCATCTAAGCAAAAAGATCACTTTATTTTTAAGTCCATGGTCTTAAAATAAAAAGCTAGCCTCTGCAAACTGAATAGAGAAAGAAACAGTAAAGACAATGCTTGAGAGTGTTAACAGTGAGGTTGGTGTTCCATCATAGATAGAAAAGCACACATGGGTTCTTCATGCCTGGCCAGAAGTCTCTTAACATTTAGGCAGCTCTTCAAGAAATAGGAGCATACCTAGCTGGCCCACCTAGGGAGAGTCTAGTGGTCTTGGTGAAGGGTGTCTGGAGCCAGCAAGACACCAACACTTTGATTATGGCTGATAAGGCCTGGCTGGCTGCTGTGCTGCTGTGTTTATGGCTGGAGGAGGAAGAACAGTTCCCCAGAGCACTACTGTCCATGCATGTCTGCCCAGTGCAGCATGTTAGCTCTCACATGGAGAGAAGGTACCTCAAACTTGGACTAGCTTCTTTCTAGGGAATGGCCCCTTCATCCTCACAAAGCCCACCATTCAGGAGACAAAGGATATAGCCCCAGCACCGCATACAGAATTGAAAGTTAATCCCTTTACAACATCTATGTGGGGAAATGATGAGAGAAAGTGGTGGCTAGCAGAGAGGAGGAAATGAGGTGTGGTATGAGCGGCTTTCTCCTGAGTGCCTGCTCTACATGGTACTCATGTCTCTGTGTGTTATGACTGCTAGACTATTTAGAGCCACATATATGAACCATCTTTTGATAACTTCCACTGATATTCTGTTAAGTTTTCTTGGGGACTAAGTTAATTTTGGGATGTCTTTTATCATGTACACTCCTCTTTAGTTATTTCTATCTTGTTTTTAAAAACAAAATAAACAAAAATTTACTGAAATCTTTGGAAAATGAAATGAAATGAAAATGAAAATAGGTTGATGGTATTAAAATCAAGAACAGACTGATGCTTAGGCCATGGTACCTCTAGCAGCCTTCACTTCCCTTTCTCCCTTGAATTACACCTATGGGTAAGTACTTTCAGGAGCATCTGTTGAATCGATAACTTCCTAACAGACTCCCACATACCTGAGTTTCTTTCCTAACAGAGCCTACAGAGTCAGATTAAAGGGCTACAGGTGTTAACTACCAATAGGAATGACATGTACCTCTCCATTTTTGGATGCCTGATGAGGATCACAAGCTCTCTGTCTGTGGATTCCTCTGAGCCCTATTAAGAAGCAACTCTCATTTTGCCTCATTAGCTTGAATTCTCTTCAGGGTCCTCTTCATGCTGTTGTCTGTCTGTCTGCTTATGGCACAGATATCTCTTCTAATAAATTGCTTACTCAAACAGATAACATTCCTCAGTGTCCAACTTGAATTCCAAACCTGAGAACTTTAGATAGATGGATGGATGAATGAGTGGATAGATGGGTAGGTGGGTAAATGGATGGAAAGATTGGTAGTTGCATGTATGTATGTATGTATGTATGTATGTATGTATGTATGGATGGATGGATGGATGAGAGGGTAGATGGATAGATAGATGAATGGGTGAGTGGGTAGGTGGATGGATGGAAGGATGCATGGATGGAGAGATGGATGTTATGATGGATATGTAGATGTATGAGAACATGAACAGATAAGTAGATGGATGCATTGATCATCAGTGGCAGAAAGAAAACTGAGATGGGGATTGTTGTACAGACTTAGGGGGAGGAGGGAATTATAAAACACCTCTGCCTGGGAGTTAATATATGAGGTAAAAGAAAAAAAAAGGACCACAAAGAAGGAGTACTTAACTGAGGTTAAAACCAAGGATCACAAACTATTGTCACAGGAATCAGATACATAGACCATCCCAATAACATAAAGCAAAGATCAAGGGGTGGTGGAGAGATGGCTTAGCAGTTATGGGACTTCACTGCTCTTCCAGAGGATCTGGGTTCTATTCCCAGCATTCATGGCAGCTAGCAATAGTTAGTTAGTTAGTTAGTTAGTTAGTTAGTTATAGTTAGTTAGTTAGTTCCAAGAGGATCCAATACTTTCTTCTGGCCTCTTCAGATCACACAGGCATACATACAGGTAAAACTCTCATACACATAGAAATAAATATCCTTCAAAATAGTGTGGGAGGGAATCAAGGAGATTCTAAGAGACTAATTAAAAACTCCAGATTATAGGATTCATAGAAAAATTATTCACTTTTATTACAATTTTTATGGAAAGCTATTTTTTAAAATAAGGAAAATAAATGTTCTCTCTTAATCAGCATTAAACATTTATAGTTCTGATACATTTCAAGCTCTCAGAGATGTATCAGGTGACAGAGATGAGCTGTGGCTGCTGCATTTCTATCCCTAAGGTTGGTCTTGAACCTTGCACTACTCTGATTTGTCCTAAGATCATCTGATGAATCTTTGGGAGCCAGTTTCAAATGCTCATAATTAATTAGAAGATGAGTGTGAGATAGTGTGGCAAAGTTTTGTATAGCTACCAAGATTATTCCAACATCCCAGAGAGGAACGTATTTTGTCCACCTCCCCAGCAGGTAACTCTCTCAGGACTGATATTATTCTCATATCTCCCTTCAGTGATTGTTTTCAGTGACTTTACCTCCTGACAATTCCAACTCAACCAGGGCTAGGCACTAAATGACGTCACCCAGATCTGCTTCCTAATCTCCCCAAGCTACACACAAGGACACAGTTTCCTAAAGACATATTTTTGGCTTTGTTTCACATCAATTGGAATAGAATATATCTGGACCTTTATCCATTAAAAACCATCTTCTATTCAGGGATTACTTCCCTGTTCTCTGTGGAAGGATGTATTCCAATTCTGAGACAAGATACACAGAATACATGTAGGCACATGAGCTATTCAGGCTGGGCTTTTAATTCTATCATGAACTGTATGTGTTTTGAAGTTATGAAGAGAGTCAAAAGGGTGTTGCATGTGACTGAACAGATCCTTTGGTATCTCCCTCTCTTCCTTCATTTCCCACTGAGACTTCTTTATTTTGGATTTTGCTGTGTGACTTGAAAACATCAGGACATAATGATTTTAACATCAAGAAATTGTTTGCTTAATATGAGTCTTAAAGTGATTGAAGTTAGCACATGGCAATTCACATTAGACAACCCAGAGGAATCTATTCTCATAAACACAGACACTCTACAGATGGCCCCTCCAGCTTCTCCCATTTCTAGCCTTGATTTTTTTTTTAATAGTCATCAATTGTGTGAGAACTTTTTCACCTGAGTACATAAGGGTGCATTTTCTTTACTTCTTGATCCTCTAATTTTATTTCTATCTGAACATATTTTTCTAATTCTTGCCCCCCTTCTCTCTCTCTCTCTCTCTCTCTCACACACACACACACACATACATACATACACACACACACACACACACACACACACACACACACACACACACACACACACACACACACACACACACACAAATGGGCTTATTTTAAGCCCTATGTGTCTTTTTCTCCAAGAAGCATTTTGGAGCTGGGGATATCAGAACAGAGTTACTTCATAAACAACCCTGTACGCTCTTGTGCTCTTCAAGACAAGAGGCCACTGTGGAGTAGCTCCAATTCACATACAGCAACAACAAAACAAACAAACAAAATCATTATGTTTTGTGATGCTCATTGATAATCCCAGCACTGGGCAGTCAGAGACAGGGTCCTGGCACTGGCTGGTTAGCCAGTCTAGCTGAATTGGTGACTTCCATGTCAGCAAAGTCTTTGTCTCTAAAAAAAAAAAGACAGTGTCCTGTGAAGTGACAGCTGAGGTTAACCTGTGGCTTCCACATACACATGCATATGCATGCACCTGAATGTACATGAACAGACACATTCTCTCTCTCTCTCTCTCTCTTTCTCTCTCTTTCTCTCTTCTTCTCTCCCTCTTCTTTCTTTCTCTTTCTCTCTCTCTCTTTCACACACACACACACACACACACACACACACACACACACACACACACATACAGAGGGAGAGAGAGATAGACAGAGAAGAGGAAGCTGCCATGAGGGAGCTGGACCATGAACACGTGGCCAAGAGAAATAGCAAGTATTTGGGGTAAACCACTGAGGAAGTAGCCAGTTCAGCAGATAGAAAAGTAGATTAGGGGTTACCCACAGGAATTGACAAAGCCAAATAAAATAACCATAATTTGAGGCTCATTCATCTGTAAGCTAGACAGGGATAAGTTTAAATTGGATCAACTGCAAAGACCATTTCAGTAATCCAGCAGGTAAATTGAGATCCCAAAAGATTTCGAATAGGTTGGAAAATGAATTGCTGTGTTTCCAACTAGCGTGGATCCATGAAGGAACTGATAAACCCATTTGTTCATTCAGGAACATTTACTGGTCACTTTCATTGTGACTAGCCCCTAGTCATATGCTAACAACACTAAAATGTTCAGCAAAGAATTTCGGAGCATAGTGAACAGGAGGAATTAGCTACATTCAACTTCCTGTAATTATAAAGATATATTTCTAGTTACACAGTAAAGTCTTATGGCGACAATTGCAAAATTAGTAACTCAATCTACATTGTTATTATTCTGATGCTGCCAGAGGTCAAGGAATTTTAACCTACTCACCAACATAAAGATAGTCACCATTGTTCTGAGCGGTGAGTATGTCTGGCTTTTTGTCTATTAACATGTCTGTTATTACCTTGTTGACATTGTGATTACATACAAATAGCAGGAACAGGAAGACACAGAAAACGTCAAAGGAAATTTAAAATTTGGTAGTCAAAGACTAGGTGTGATTGTAGTAGGAAATCAGAGCTGTGCTTACCATGGCATAAACAGCATCACTCCACTTCTAAAGTGGGTCATGATAAAAATGGCTGAAATTGTATACTGAGCAGTGGGTATTTTGTTTTGTTTTGTTTTTTTCTCAAATGATTATGGAAACTCAAAATAAAATAAAATAAAATAAAATAAAATATTAAAAAAAACTCAACCTATCGAATAGTGCTTCTTACAAGAGATTGTTACTCTGAGTTTCCTGATTAGCAGGACTGATCCAATCCTAGAACATCCTGAAATACACATTTCTATGATTGTCCTACATACACTATAATCTGTTGTCTTGACCCCTCTCTCATGTGTGTTCACATTCTACCAAACACTTTAGAAATAATGTCCCTGAAGAGAGTTTCAAACAAACGAATTGTGTTCCTTACTATTTGTGCTAAACTGTATGACTGTCTATTTTGGAGGACATCCAAATGTAACACTCCAACGTGCATAGGCAGTATGAGAGAACTCCATTTTAACCAAAGAGGAGGCATCTGACATCCATCGAGGAGTATTATGTAGGTATTATGTGGTACTCACTGCAATCTATTAAAATGAATGCCATCAGCATCCTTAACACCAACAAGGATCGTTGAATTGTACATGTCTTTTGTCCTTAGTATCTGAAGCTAAGTATCAACCCTTCTCCTTAAGACTTTCTTCCTTTCTCTTCTTGGTACTTTAATTATCTTGAGTTGATTTCCTCAGTCTGTTTTAGACCTGTCCATTTATGGTCTAATTTCTCTCTCCGTGTCCATACAAGGAAAAGAATGACTGCTGCAATATATTTGTTAACCTTTTAACTTCTGTCTTTGAAAAAATAAAACAAATAGGATGATGCAGTTGCTCCACTTAGTCCAGTGTGTGTCTGTGTGTGTGTGTGTGTGTGTGTGTGTGTGTGTGTATGTACATGTATACATATATGTATATGTCCTCTCCAACACTTTATAACAGTTGCTTCCTCTTCCTTCTCCACAATGTTTCCTACCATGTGCTTGGTCAAATTTAGAGTGTGATGTGTGTGTGTGTGTGTGTGTGTGTGTGTGTGTGAGAGAGAGAGAGAGAGAGAGAGAGAGAGAGAGAGAGAGAGAGAGAGAGATTCACATATAATACCAGTTACTTAAATCTTTGGATCCTGCTACAGAAACAGAATTCAATAAAGGTTGATTGGCCAAATAAAATCTCATTTCCCTCTAAATATCACAAAGCTTGCATTTGCTTTAACATACCATGTTCAAATAAAGGAAGATTCATAAAAAAGGCTGGGGTGACTTTTTTTTATCAAGATCAATACTATATGATGAAACCTGTTATATTAGTCAGGGTTTCTATTCCTGCACAAACATCATGACCATGAAGCAAGTTGGGGAGGAAAGGGTTTATTTGGCTTACTTCCACATTGCTGTTTATCACAAAGGAAGTCAGGACTGGAACTCAAGCAGGTCAGGAAGCAGGAGCTGATGCAGAGGCCATGGAGTGATGTTTCTTACTGGCTTGCTTCCTCTGGCTTGCTGAGCCTGCTTTCTTATAGAACTCAAGACTTCCAGCCCAGGGCTGGCACCACCTACAAGGGGCCCTACCCCCTTGATCACTAATTGAGAAAATGCCCCACAGCTAGATCTCATGGAGGCACTTCCCCAACTGAAGCTCCCTTCTCTGTGATAACTCCAGCCTGTGTCAAGTTGGCACACAAAACCAGCCAGTACACCTGTGTTACAGATGAAAGCATTACAAGGAATGAACAACACTTTATTTTTAAAACAAAACTGCTGCGGACAGGAAATATTTAGTTTTAACTGGAGTTTTCTACTCTTCTTTCATTAAATCCCTTGAGTGTGCTTCCTCTCCGTCTGCAGTAATGGTTATTCAAGACATGTGCATCACTTATATACACGGGCTGATGATCATCTGTAAACTGTCGAGCCCAGGTTTTCTAAGCAGAGCAAGCTGTTCTGCTGTTAAGAGAAACTGTCAAGTGATTTAAGTAAAATCTGACCGAGGAAAACGCTGACCGTTCAGAAGGTAGAGTCTCATGGTGGCTGCCTCTCAGAGTGTAAATACTGTCAAAACTCCAGAAAACACCTAAAGGCATTAAAAGAAATGAAAGCATCAAGCTATGTGCCCTTAGCTGGAAATCGGCCCAGGGATGTGGATTTGAAGGATCTGTCTAGAATACACACACCAAAAGCAATGCTTAGATTTTCCTAAGCATCCAAGATAGTCTGACCTGGGAGGGATCTTAGATTTGTTTTGTTTTGTTTTGTTTTGTTTTGTTTTGTTTTTTCGAAACAGGGGTTTTCTGGGTTGCCCTGGCTGTCCTGGAACTCACTCTGTAGCCCAGGCTGGCCTCGAACTCAGAAATCCGACTGCCTCTGCCTCCCAAGTGCTAGGATTAAAGGTGTGTGCCACCACTGCCCGGTGGGATCTTAGATGTTAATCTAATGTCCTCATTTACCAAAAAAGGGAGGGAGGTAGCAGTCTATGGATAGGCAAAGGCAAGCACTTTCAGCCAGGTAGTGT
The DNA here is from genome assembly GCF_008632895.1 of Mastomys coucha. Lineage (NCBI taxonomy): Eukaryota > Metazoa > Chordata > Mammalia > Rodentia > Muridae > Mastomys > Mastomys coucha. Next base: position 1,157,216 of record NW_022196913.1, on the reverse strand, counting down.
TTTAATGGTCAATTTAAAAAGCCAACCCTCCTAAAATATATAGACTTCTAATTTTTTCCTACAGTTGGCTGCCAGCACATTGTTTCTGCAATGCAAATAGCACCCAGGGATGGAAAGATGGCTCAGTCAGTAATGTGCCTGCTACACAAACTTGAGGACCTGAGTTCAGATCCTCAGGACCCATGGAAAACAAGGTACACAATAACACATGTCTAAAAGCCCTGAGCTGGAGATCAAAGAGAGGAGAGTCCTGGATCTCTCTGGCCTGCCAGTCAAGCCAAACTAGTGAGCTCTAGGGTCAGTTAAAGACATGTCTCAAAAAACATAAGTTGAAGAGTGATTGAAGACACTCAGTGTGTTGACCTCTAGATAATATACACTCATATATTCACACCTGCATGAACACATGTATGCACATGTACACAGAAAAGAAGACATCACATACACACACACACACACACACACACACACACACACACATTTAAAAAAAAACTGAAGCTTGATTTAAAAAAATGGACATAAGACTTGAACAGATACTTAGCTAAAGAGAACATACAAGTGGCCAATCAAACATTAAAAGATACGCAACACCATGAATCTCTGGGGAGATTCAAAGCAAAGCCACAGTGAGCTACTACCTCATAGCTATTAGGAAGGCTATGACAGAAAAGAAAAAAAATCAGTAAATAAAAACACCATCCTTCAAGAATGTGGAGAAATTGGAATGCATACTTGTTCTCTGTCAGTGGGAATATAATGTGCTACAAAATAAATGGTGGTTCCTTAAAAAAAGCAAACCAAAAAACCTAAAAGGCAATTTCCTTATGATCTGGCCATTTGCATATATTTCCCAAAGTTGAAAGCAGGAGCTTATAGGGACATTTGTATACGCATGCTCATTGTTTCTACAGCCAAAGGTCAGAAGCAGCCCAAGTGTTCCCCCATCATGGGTGAGCAAAGAAAATCCTATATACAAATGATAGAATACTACTCACTTTGACAGGGAAGGGGAATCTGGCATATACCACCAAGTGAATGACCCTTGAGAACATGATACTAAGTGCAGTAAGCCATTCACAAAGGGATCACCAAGTGCTGTGTGGTCTCATTTACAGGAGGCATCTGGAGAGGTCATATTCATGGAGGTAGAATATAGACAAACAGTTGCCCAAGGATAAGTGGAAACTGTTCAATAAATACCAAGCTTTGGGTTTTGCCAAACAGATGGACAATGCTGATGGTAAGTCCTGCTGCAACTCTTCTTAATGCTACTGAATTACACACTAAGATAAGAACTGTAGGCTAACTAGATTTTCCCTAACTAGAATAAAAAAAATTATGTACAAGTGTAGATGTGATCATTGATCTTCCCAGCTGTCAAGTTCACCGGATTTATAGTCACCCGGAAGACAAATCTCTAGGTGTATTTATGGGAATATTTCATTATGAAGGAGATTCAGTTGAGATGGGAAGACCTGCTGTGAAAGTGGGCTGGGCCTTATAGTAAATGAAAAGGTACAAAAGAGAGGGCAAGCTGAAAGCCAGGATTCATCTGTCCCTGCTTCCTGGCTGTGGATGTGACACAATGTGGCTGACTGTCCCTGCTTCCTGGCTGTGGATGTGACACAATGTGACTCCCTGCTACCATACTTTCTTTTCACCATGACTAAGTGTGTCCCCTCAAACTGTGAGACAAAATAAAGTCTTTTTTCTTAATAACCCTTGACAGGCATTTTGTCACAGCAATGACAAGTTACTAATACAATATGACAGTCTTCATGGCCTGAGGCAAAGGGGCGGGACTTAGAAAAAGCTTGAGTAAGCCTCTCCAAAAGGGAGAGGCTAAAGAGGAGAGCAAAGTAGGGGGAGGGGGATTATCTCTCTGCTCTTGAAGGGTACTCAGTGTCCCCCAGTTTTCTCATCACAGGCTAGCTGACAGCCAAAAAAATTCCATCCTTAGAATTTCAATTTTTTGACTCAAAGTTGTATTAAAATGCAAATCATAGAAATGGAGAGATGGTTTAGTGGCTAAGAGAACTGACTACCCTTCCAGAGGATCCAGGTTCCATTCCAGGTGCCCATGTGGTGGTTTACAATTGTCTATAACTCCAGTCTCAAGGTGTCCAACACCCTCTTCTGGCTTCTACAGACACTGTCTGCAAATGGTGCATAGACATACACACAGGCAAAACACTAATGCACATAAAATTAATTAATTGGAGCTTCAGTGCAATCCCTCCAGGCATTGGCCTTTGGAGGCCTCCTCTGGGAATTTGGTTGTGAAAGGGAGGAGAGATGAGAAAGGAGGACAACAGCCACAAAAATCAAGAGTCCACTCACCCAAAGAGCTCCCTCCTCACTCCTCACTCCACTCACCCAAAGAGCTCCCTCCTCACTCCTCACTCCTAGGTTCTGATGTACTCTGTATTATGGTCAGGCAAGTCCCTTTGCTTTGAATGCAAAGTTTGGATCTATTAGATTTCAGTCCACAAATTAAAAAATATCACTAAACCTCATGAGTCTCTGCTCTAAATAACACCACTGACAATGTCTATTCTTATTTTGGTACTGGAAGATTGAGCCTGGGCTTTGTGCTCATCAGTCAAATGCTCCGCCACTCAGCTACATCCCCAGCCTTTAATGCCATTTCATGACTAAATCCTGTGGCATTTGCCCATGTTTAAATATTGCCTTGGGATGGTTTATGCCACTCGAAAGGAGCCTCTCATGCCATGGTGTCCTGTAGAAATTTGTTTTCTCTTGTAGGATGCCATCTGCAAGAGATGGAGTAACTTCCTAAGCCTGGAGTCCAATAGGGTTGGTTTAAGGAAAGAATCTTGGTTGCTTCATAGGAAACTTGGCTCTAGAGCAGGCAGTGAGGAATCATGGAGGGGTAGCAGAACTGTGGAGAAGTCTGAAGGAGTCACAAGAAAGACCAGAGACTAAAGTGATCAGATGTAGGCAAAGATGTGAAAATAGGCTCTAGGAATTGAGAGGTCCTTTTGAACTGTCTACTACTGCTCCTTCATTTAACTGAGACCTGTGGATGCTGTTGGTGGTTGATTAGCAGAACAAAAGAATGAATAAGGGTCACTTTAAAGCTCACTTCTGGATGACTTGGAGAAAGGTTGCCATGAACATATATAAAATATAGAGAAACAGTAAGTGGAGCATACATACAGGCATAGAAGGACAAAGAGAGGAAGTATCAGTGGCACCCACAGGGCAGGTGACAGTCATATAGCAGAATTAATAAGTAAGCAGAAAGCCACAGGAAAGGAGAATTCACATCCATCCCATTGCTGGTGTAGAGTAATTTAGGGGAAATCACTTCTTTAGCCCTCCTCATATCAAACACCCCATTCTCTGTTCTGTATCAACATACACATGCTAACAATTACTCATGGATATAAGAACTGAGTTCTATTTGCAAATTATTGGGACACTCTGTGTCTCAGATCCACATTTTGAGTACTGATCTTTAAGAGGATCATGGACAATGACCAATGAGAACATGTGACCAGAATATGGCCCAGGAAGGGTCACCAATAATAGCATCCTACTTGCATGGCCCGAGTCAGGGCCAATTTCATATATGTGAGCATTTTTGTTTTGAGATTAGGGTCATATTTTGTACCCCTGGCTGATCTTGAACTTTCATCAAGGCCCAGGCTAGTCTTGAACTCATGATCTTCTTGCTTCAGTCTTCCAAATACCAGGATTATATACTGGAGTTACCTGGCTTAGTAGTACCACAGAAAAATTATGTTAAGGCTGTTTTGCAGGTATTAATAGTTTGATAATTATGTCACCAAGTTATATTTACTATCATAGCTGAGAAGACGGGGCACAGGTGCATTAAACAACATCTCCAGGGGCAGAAGCTGATGATTGGTTCAACTTTAGTGTGAACCTGAGCTTCTTAGACATAGGGAACATGATTTTAATATGCCATCAATATACCATTGTCCTGAAACTGGTAGAAACTGACCAAAAAGGGGGGAGGGCTATTTCATAGGGTAGGAAGAACTCCTTTTTAATGAGAGAGATTATTTTTCCATTAAAGAATAGTAAAGTAGACTTAGTTTACTACAGGCTCTTGAAGTTAGATTTGTGATGATGCTTAGAATATTTTCTTAACAACCCAACTTAGAAATGAAAAAAAAAAACAAAGGCTTAGTGTTTCTGAGCTCTGCCTCTTGCTTAGCCCTGTGACCTTGGGCAAATTATTGAACATCACCACACCTCAATTTTCTCATTTCTGTGATGGGGACCCACCTAACAAAGTCACTTAAATAAGGAACAAGTGGGTTGATGTGTGAACAAAGTCTAAAAGATAGTGGATGCCCAATCAATATTAGCTCTAGAATTTGTCACCTGTCATTTTCTTTACCAAAAGTAGCAGCCAGAATAGAATATGTTTTGGGATTGTAGGGTATAATACAGTAGAACAGCCTGCAATGTAATACTTAGTAAAACAGTATCTAGCTTGTGTGACCTCTGTCTCTGTCTCTGTCTCTCTCTCTGTCTCTGTCTCTCTCTGTCTCTCTGTTTCTCTGTCTCTCTGTCTCTGTCTGTCTCTGTCTCTGTCTCTGTCTCTCTCTCTTTCTCTCTCTCTCTCTCTCTCTCTCTGTGTGTGTGTGTGTGTGTGTGTGTGTATGTCTTCTGTGCATATGTAGGCTAGAGGATGCTGTCCAGTGTCTTCTTCAATAACTTCTCCACCTTACCTTCCTTTTGAGACAGAGTCTGTCACTCCACCTAAAGTAGAGTTCAATAGCCAGTGAACCCCAGGGATCTTTTTGTCTCTGCCTCCCCAGTGCTGGGATAATAGGATACGTCTCCAGGTCTGATTTTTGACATGGGTGTTTGGGACTAAACTTGAGTCTTCACATTTATACAACCATCACTGTAATAACTGAGTTGTCTTCTCTGTCCCAAATATTTAGCATTCCTATGAACTTTCTGTTACTTTTGCAGTTGTTGATATTCTCCAGACCTCCTCTCACCTCCTCCTAACACTTCCTTCCACACCTCCACACCACAATCAATAACAAGGTCACTGATGAATTTCAGAATATTGGAAATTCAGTAATTTGTACTCACGGAACTGTCTGGAATTTTACTTTCCCAAATTCATATGTACAACATTAACAAACCCAACATAGATCTAGCTTCCAACATAGTATAGTTTTCAGTTACAGGTTCATGTGGGGCAAATTTTCCCCCCAAAACAGTTATTACCTTTTGGGGACAGACACATTCATATCTTCATCTTAAAAACCTCTGTCCTGCCCAAGTTACATAGCACATTCCAGACATGTGAGTTGGGGGGGGGGAAGTACAGATCAGTACAGGTAAATGACAGAGTAATAGCTTAATGCAGTGCTTAGTTACAGTAAGTATATAACCATCTATTTGCTTCATTTCCTGTTCCCATTTGCAATATTCCATTTTACTTTAATAAGTATAACTATGCATGTTTTTTTATTGTAGTTACTTGAACTCCTTTTAGGACACAATGTATTAATGAGAAATAAACAAAGGTTAGGACCAGAGTGGTGACTTGAAAGATGACCTGATTTTGTAGATTTTGGAAGCCAAGGATGTGTTGACTTCTAGAACTACCAACCTGTAGCTGGATGGAGAATAATATATAAGTCAAATGAGCAAGATGCAGAAGGTTTAATATAGGTCAGGCAGTCCAAAGCCATGCCTGATGGATGATCATTTTGTTCTTCAGATTAGTAACATTACATGCTGGAAGCAAAATGCAGCAGGAGGCCTGACATCTCATAAAGCCTGTGGGCTCTAGGCCCACAACTGCCTCAGTGGAAATCCTGACTCTTCCATTCTCTGTGATTGGAAAGTAGTTAGTTAGTTAGTGTGTCTGTGCCTTCACTTCCTTGTCTTTAATGAAATGAAGGTTCATATAACTCCTACCATAAGGCATCTGAAGATAATGTAGCTCCAGTGTATCTCAGTCACTGCTCTGTTGATATGAATAGACACTATGATCTCATAAGAGGAAGCATTTAGTTGGGGGCTTGCTTACACTCCCAGTGAGTAGCATGGAGACATGCAGGCAGATGCTGGAACAGCAGCTGAGAGCTGCATCCTGATCCTAGGCAGGACATTGAGACAGAGCCTAGGCTTGACATGGATTTTGGAACCTTAAAGCCTACCCCTAATGACACACCTCTTCTTACAAGGCCACACCCACTCCAGCAAGGCCACACTTCCTAGTCCTTCTAGTTCTTTCAATAGCTCCACTCTCCAGTGATGTAGCATTCAAATACATGAGCCCACAGTGATACATCCTTGCCCAGAGCAACACACTCATGGTGTTGGCTAATACACCATCACAGAGGGGGATTTTCTGCATAGAAAGTGATACAGAGCTATGTAGAAGTTGTCAAAGAAAACTCAGTTTTACCAAACATGGATGCATGAATTCTCTTACCATTTCTGAGTCTGCGACAGGGGGTCAGACATTAAAAGAAACTATAATAATTGCATTGCCCTTCAAGAGCTAGGCTCAGAGAGTATACTGATTTCATATGAATAAACATGTTATTGTGTTTATTTCTTTCATAAAATTCATCATTTAATCTGTCAACAGGGTCAACTAAAATGAGATCACCAAGCTCTAAGCCAGGACTTTCCTATGTCAAGAGAGCACAGACAGGGGAGACACTTCCAGAAGGACTCAGAACTAAAA
>NW_022196913.1:1145716-1150325 GCF_008632895.1 Mastomys coucha | reverse complement strand
CCACCACCACCATCATCATCATCTTGTAGTGGTGGAGAAAAAGCCCATTATCTTATACTTGCTATGTGAACAGTCTATCACTAGGCTGTATCCAGCCCTTCTTCAGTAGTTTTAAAAGAAACAAAGAAACTCCCTCCCCCATTATTATAAAGATGTTTTGATCTAGAAACACATAGATTTAAAACCCAAGGCAAGATCTTATGGTGTTCACGCAATTTGTAAATTATTAGGTTGGTCTTAAGATCTTACTTCTGCCATACATACCCAGACATATAAGATAGTTCTACACTTGTAATTACAAATGAGTTGAGATGTGTGATTATATACACACCACTAAAACAAACCTAATTTACACACCAGAACACAGAAGCAACAAATCTGCATCAAGTTGTTTCCGGGAACTCACAATTACCATGAGAAACTAAAAGCCACATTCTCTATGTTTGTTTGCAGTGCTAGGGATTGAGCCCATAGCCTCATGCATGCCAGGTAAGTGCTACACCACTAAGCTACACCTATCCAGTGTATACTAAATGCTTAAAATTCATTATGCATTACCTATTCACAGACCAAGTACACACTTTCAAGGACTGGTACTTACAACAAACACATCCTAGAAGCACATGGATTTTAATAAACATAAATAAACATATAAGTCTATCAAGTGACTGGTATCTCCTGTAATATACTAAGTACTTTTGTACATTCATTATATTTGAAGCAAAGAAATAAACCTTTAAGTCCTTCCTGCACTGGTTAGTTCTAACCATTAACTTAATACAACATAAAATCACCAGTGAAGAGAGTCTTAATGAGGAAGTGACTGACTAGTTGAGGTTAGCCTGTGCAGGATTGTCTTCATTACTGATTGATGTAGGGAGAGTCAGCCCACTGCGGGCAGTACCATTCCCTAGCTTAGGGGTATGTACGAATGCAGAAAGAGGAATAAAAGAAGGACGGGGCAGTTATTTCTCTTTCCTCAACTTACGTTTAAGGTGACCTGCTTCAAGTTCTTATTGCCTTCCCAGCTATGTGGGCTTTTAAGGAAAAATATCCTTTTTCTTCCCACGCTGCATTTTTCAGGGTATCTTATCACAGAAAATGAGACTAAGCACACCCTTCCCTTAGCCCATCAGCATCTTATTTCCTACTCTCAGGAAGGAGCGGCGCTGTGACGATCAGGTATCTAGGGACAGTTAATGACCAGGCATTACATCCTTAGGTGGCATGTTAACCCCAGACAGCTCTCTTTCCTCTAGGCACCAAGTTCACACTGTGGGTCACAGAACGAAGATGATGAAACTCCTGGGGCACAGCCATCCAACTGCCTGTGATCCTGCTGAGAGTCGGGGCTTCACCTGTGTTGTTAGATGCAGCTTTGCTTGTGCCAAGCAGAAACGGGGCTGATGCTTTTGTTTCGCTCACATGTTGCTTTTTTCTTTTTTTGCATATTGATAGGACCAAATTGTGCTAGATGATTTATATATGTAGTCAATGCGCCCTTCCGTATGCCCCCTATCACCCCTGTCTCCATCTCATCTGCAGCAACAAGGGATTCCTCTGAAAATAGTGTATGTTCTTCATTAATTAAAGACCTAGGGGCTCAGGCAGTGATTTCTTTTTCTTTTTCTCTATATACATTCACTCTGATATGTCTCCCTCCTCCATGTCGCAGAGAGCCCACACCGCACTTGATCGCAGGTGGTTTCCTAGGAAACCCACTCACAGCTAAGACCCCCAAACTGCACATTTCCATTCCTCACCCTACCTCCCATTCCAATAAGCGCTGGCTAATGAAACAAGGTAGAAACGCATCAGCACTTTTAGAAATTACTCCACAAAGGCAGGTTACCAATTCCATCTCCATTCATGGAAAGACCATGCAATCAGCAGACTCTGGGCTTTTATTCTAGAGGAAACGCCATTTAGAATTGCAGCTGCCAATCTGTGTGTTGGATGTGTTACATGGTCAGAAATTGTACACTCTCCTGAAAGGCCAAGATCAGGGAATTTCCTGACTGCCCAGTTTTTTAAGTTCCATTCAGAAGTTGTGGCTATTTCTATTTACTGGGGCCTCCTGAGCTTTGGGGGGGGGGCGGTGTGAGTATTTTTTGAATCTGAAATGTCCCCTCTGGCTCATGATTTGAATGGTTGGACCCCAGCTAATAGTACAATTTTGAAAACAGTGGAGCCTTCAGGAGATGGATCCTGGTAGGGAGAAAAGTAGACTGCTGGGGCAGGCCTTTGAAGGTCATGTTCCCACCCCTGCCCCTGCCGAATTCTCGGCTTCTTGGCTGGCACCATCTGAATAGTTGCTCAGCCTTTCTACCAGCTGACTCCACCAGGCATCCCTTGCGGCAGAGAGAGGACTACAGCACTATGAAACCATAATCCTTTGTAGCCCTTCCCTTCCTCCCTTAATTTGTTCTGTTGGCTAAATTGATGTCAAGGATACACAAAGAAATGTATACAGATGGTCTCTGCTCAGTACAGAAGAAGGAAGGTCTGGTGGGAAGAGTAGGCCTTTGGACCTTAAAAACAGCTCCCCCCATCTTCCCCAAAGCCCCAGGGCATGGTTCTTAGGAAGCCTGGAGGCTTATACTCTGGGGACAGCTTTCTTTTCTCTCCTTCAAGGACACCTCAGGCCCCGGTGCCCCTCAGCTGAAGGACATTTTCGCTGTTTCCCCAAAGCAAAGGTGGTTAGCAAGACACTTCCTATTTCAGCAAGTGACTTTCAGAAAAGAGGCTCATTGCAAAAACAGCATCATGCTTCCTGAGCAGAGCACAGTGCAGCCACGGGGTGGGGGAACTAGATGGTCCAGCTATGGGTCCTCGCCCTCCTTCTCATGGGAAGCTAGAATTTGCTGGGAAAGAAATAAGTATGTGATTAAATCAGAACACAGTCACATACTTCATTGGAAAAGTCAAAAGATTGTTCAGAATACTAAATAAAAACTAAAGAGGGCAAAGAGGCAGGGGCGCTGACCCATGAGAGGAACGGGAAGCTCACAGGTAGAGTGAATCCTCAGTGTGCTGTCAGGCCTGAGGTTATTTTTCAGGAAGCTTGGCTTCTGCTGGGGACATCACCCACTCCACATCTGTCAAAACAACATGTCTGGCTTCCTTATCACACAAGAATAGACACACCTCCAAAAAGCTCAAGTGTATATGAATGCAGAGAAGAGAAAGAGAGTGTGAGCAGCAGAGATCTATACCTCCCTGTCACTGCACCAGGAAGATAGAAGGACCCAGGGGAAAATGGTAGCATGGGACTCTTGGGACTCGAGGGGCACAGGCCTTTGCAAAGTTGGGTAGAGGAAGAGAGCCATCTGCCTTCCAGTTTGCAGGCCAGACAATGAGCTCTCTGTGGTGAGCACAGAGGACTGTGGTGTGAGAACGTGCTGAATTGTTTTAGGTCGACTTGGCACAAGTTAAAGTCATCTGTGAGGAGGAAACCTCCGTTAAGAAAATGTCTCCATAAGATCGAATGCTCTAGGCAACCCTGGAGGGCATTTTCTCAATTAGTGACTGATGGGAGAGAGTCTAGCCCATGGTGGGTGGTGCCATCCCTGGGCTGGTGGTCCTGGGTTCTATAAGAAAGCAGGCTGAGGGAGTCATGAGAAGCAAGCCAGTAAACAGTCCCACTCCATAGCTCTTGCCTCCAGATTCCTGCCCTGTGTGAGCTCTGTCCTCACAGCTTTTGATGGTGAACTGTTTGTTATAAGTTGCTTTTGGTCACAGTGTTTCATCACAGCACTTATAACCCTAACTAAGCCAAAGATTTTTCCTATTTTCCATGTGCCCTGTGAGAAAGTGGGAAAACTGAATTGCCTATTTAGGCAGAGTTGACGACTAAGATGCACACTAATTAATTTTAAAACTATAAAGAAATGAACATTCTTACACACTTGGGTTCATAGGCATAAAGTTCACATCTGCTCCATACAAAAGCTCCTTCTGTGTGCTCCTTCCAGGGTGGTTTGTCTGGTGGTGCAGAAGGGGGTAGTATATACCAGTTATGAGTGTAGAAACTCCCATTCTGCACTCATGACAGACACTATTAATCAATCAATCTTTCTGAACACACACAAGGGCCCCAGGCAGAGCAGCAGCCAATCAGACCTGATACAGAGCAGGAAAACCATTCGCCTTTTCTGGCACTGTGTAAAGTTCTACTAGAGTGGAGAGTATAGAATTTTGTCTAAGCAGTCACTGTCAATGGGAGCTATCCAAGAGAAGATCAGACAAGATGACAGAATCTGGGAGAAGTTGTTATCTAGTGTCTGTTCCCTCTCCCTGGATCTTCTTCTCACAAGAATGTGTGATTCCAAGACTGGCTAACTGGCTTGGCCAGAGGGAAGTGCTGAGAGGTTTGAGGGCAGGTGAGAAGCAAAAATCTTTCTCTGCCTCTAATTGCCCTTGTTTGAGCTGCCTCTCTACTAAACTTAGCTCCTGCAGGCATCTCTGCTGTAATTCTGACTCTACACACATGGCTCTGGCTTCTCTGCCTTTGATATTCTTCCTTCCTGGCTGGAGGTCACAGCTGCCTGCTATCTCTCTCTTCTCCCTCCTCCTCCCCCTACTCCTCCTCCTCCCCCTATTCCTCCTC
>NW_022196913.1:1120699-1145427 GCF_008632895.1 Mastomys coucha | reverse complement strand
CTCCTTCTTCTTCTTCTTCTTCTTCTTCTTCTTCTTCTTCTTCTTCTTCGTGTCTTAGCTCTCCTGGCACACAATTAAAAGATCTGGGTATGAAGTGCTTCTCTGGGAAATACCTGAGCATGACTCTAGGGCAAAGAGGCTCTCTCTGGACTACAAGCTCTCTAAAATTTTGATCACCTTATGAGCTACAATAGAACTATAAGGTAATAAAGAAAAGCAGGGTCTCTGAGAGAAGTGGGCAAGCGGTAGGCCACCCAAGCACACTAGGTTGATGAATAAAGTATCTCTTATGCTCATGGTTGTCCTTGCAGAGATATCTGTAAGACTTAAGAGACAGATCAGCTTCATCCATTAATCTCACTTAAGGAATATATGGATCCCTTCCAAGGCAACCAATTACCAGCCCATCCAGTGTTCATTAACTTATTTTTGTCTTAATTATAGCTCTTTAAATATGCATAACTATTAAAAACTAATCTCCTTAAAGTTCTTATAAAACTGTACAGCCTAATAAAGTTCAATACAAACATATATAAAGTGAATACAATTCAAGCTAATAGCACTGGTGTAGCTGCGTGGTGATAGGAAGGTACCACTACTCAGACGAGTCCATTTCTGCCTGCCATTTAGTGGATCATTTTGAGTGTGGCATTTCTATGTCACTGTGTTTTGGGTAGAAGGTGAATTCTTCTATTATTTCTTTTCTCTAATGAAACTTGAAAACTTTTGTATAGTGCACTGTGATTCTCCAGATCTATGTTTGGCAAAGAAGCATCATTTGTATTAGATAAATCTCTGGCCTTTCTTCATTGGCATGAAATAAATATGGTGATTAGACAATAGGAGACTAGTACGGAACTATGTATAAAATGGCCCTTAGCCGGTTCAAAATCCTCCCACATTCTATATACTTTAAATTTTTTAATACAATTTTATTTGGTGTGTGTGTGTGTGTGTGTGTGTGTGTGTGTGTGTGTGTGTGTATGAGTGTGCATGCATGCCATGGCTCATAGATAGGTGCTCTCCCTCCACCATGTGGGTCTCAGGGAATGATCTCAGGCTGTCAGACTAGGTAGCAAGTCCCTTTACCCAGCAAGCAATTATAGTTTTAATATAATTGTATTGAAAATATATAGCATACTAATGCATACATACAATATACAATACCTAGAGAGACTTTATTAACCACACCTTAGGAATGGCCCTGAGCTCAAATGGTCCATCCTTCCTTCCTTCCTTCCTTCCTTCCTGATAGGATACAGGCACACACCTGGTGAAACAACTTTCAACTTATATAATAGAATTCCCCACTGCCCATAGTTTCACCTTCTAAGTCATATTTGCCATCAAGCATGTTCTAAGAACTCTAAATATAAAAGTCTAGAAATAATTTATATTTTTTAACTCATAAGCATGGTTGAATTATTGCACCTCCCTACTCTGTCCCATCCGGAAGAGGAGTCATGCCTTTGTCCAGAGTATGCACATAGTATACATACACACTTAGTAGGCATCCCAGTTATCAGATCCTTGAAGCCTATATGTGGGGTCAGGTATCCAAGGAGTGTCTTGGAGTATGTTCCCACAGATCAAGTGGGACTGCTGGATTTCCCAGGCTGCACACATGTGGACAGCTCTTTACTATGTTCCTTACATGTCTGTCATAGGAACACCTTAAAGACTGTCATATTTTGTCTAAGCTGAACATACTGCTACCTTGTGACCTCATAGTTGTAGCTACAGAAGATCTTGCCAGGAATGTAGTTTGGCAAAAGGAGAAGCCCCAAATCATCATTTTACACAGGGATCACACACATATTAAACAAGGGTTATGTTCAGTTTTATGAGCTGTATCCCAGGAACATCTGGAGGCTCTAGCAAGCATCAAGGTGATACTACAACATATTCTAAGTAGAAATAGGTTTTATGAAAAGTGATTAATTTCCTTAAGTATTTTATTTGCCATTTTCTAGTATGTAAAACCATATACAGAATATAGGCGTATGAAGGTATTGGCCAGTATAAGAAATAAAGCATTGCTGGAGACTGAAGGACCCCTCCCCTCCCAGAAGAAACATCAATCCTAAATTTAATGTTTATCACCTCTTACTTTTATAGATATTTTATTATAAATGTTCTCAATGAAAAAGATATTATATATGTTTTAGTGCTTTCAAAAAATGGTAGCCTAAGCGTGTGTGTCCCCTGTGCATGAATCTTCTGCAGTTTATTTATCTCATTCAATACCTTTGTATAAAAGTCACCGTATGGATATATATGTAGCTGAAGTCCATTTGCTTTCCCCGCTGAACAAATTGCTTGAGTACAATCTTGCCACAAATCATATATTTATCCTCTGGTGGGCAGACGTTTCCATTACAAAATTACAGACAATACTTTTGTGACTGCACTTATACGCATTCCCTGGAGCACATGAACATGTCTGCCAGTGTGTCCACTTGGGAGAGGAATGGCTAAGCTGTGAGGCAGAGGCATCCCAACATTAAATGGCTCTCCACAGACATCAATGATTAAGATGTGGGTTTTGGTTCCTACACTGACACCCTTTCTTCACTGTTCTGTAGCAGGTGCCTTGGTGAACAACTAGAATGCATGCAGCTGAGCAGGCAGCCCAGTGCCTGCTTCACAAGCATGGGCACATGAAGTTCAGATTACAAGACCCACGTAAAACTGAGCAAAGCAGCGTGAGACCGCAACCCCAGAGAGTTCACCGGTCAGTCTAGCCAGTCGGAAATCCTGACTCTAAATACCTCAGTAAATAACTGAAGAAGGTAGAGAGTGATAGAAGATGCCCAACATCAACTTTTGGCTTCCACATGCATGGCACCTCACCTCCACACACATGTGCACACACATCTACACACACATGTACAGGCATATACAGAAAGTATGAATACTTCTATTTATGCATAAAACATTTACTGTGTTTGTTTTGTCATGTCCTAAAAATGAAAGAGATTATTGCTCCTCCCCGATCCTCCATTCCCCACAGTCTCTGGAACCTTTGCTGTCTGTGTCTTCACTCTCGTGCCCACGAGTATGCATGGCACTGCATGTGGCACCCACCAGCAAGACCTGATTGGAGGTCACGTAAGTTGATTTTCTGTTCATAAAACTCAAAATGATGTAAAGAGACATGATAGATTCCATGACCCAAAGCAGTCCCACGTTCTTCCAGGCTGTTGGAGGACACTTTTCATCCAGGATGACAGACACAGCAACCTATTCTCAGACTTCTGATTCTTCCTTCTTGAGGCTTATTGTTCATTATTTATGGCTATACTGCCTGGCTGGGCTCAGGGCAGTCATACACACACACACACACACACACACACACACAGATATACACACAAACACACACACATACACACACAGACATAGACACACATACAGTCACACCATACACATGCACACACAGTCACACACACACATGCACACACACACACCTACACACACATATACACACACAGATATACACACAAACACACACACATACACACACAGACATAGACACACACATACAGTCACACACATGCACACACAGTCACACACACATGCACACATAGTCACACACACATGCACACACACACATACACACACAGATATACACACAAACACACACATATACATAGTCACACACACATACACATATATACACACGCACATACACATACAGTCACACACACATACACACATGTACACACAGAGATATACACACAAACACACACATACACACAGACATAGAAACACACATACAGTCACACACACATGCATACACATGCACACACACATGCACACACACATACACACATATACACACACATACACACATATACACACACATACACACATATACACATACATATACACATATACACAGTCATACACACAGACATAGACACACACACATACACATACACACACACACACACACATACACATACTCACAGAGTCACATACTCAGGTAAACAGACACAGACACACATGGCCATACTAAACATATCTCCAATTAAAAATCTACAGAGACAAAAAACAGCAGACTTTCTACAAAGATAATAGAGGATTATTCTATTCTCAAGGGAATTTTTTTATCAAGGAAGAACTTTAATCTTGTTTAAGTTTCATAGTACCTTGACCTGTGTTTTCAAAGGTAGCATTACATACAACATGTTGCTTTGAAATTTGGGGAAAAATAATTAAATTTCAGTTTTTGCATTTTGAAAAAGATGTTTGTGCTCTTTGTGTAAGATAAAGGAGACTAAAGCTGGACAGTGGTGGCACACGCCTTTAATCCTAGCACTGGGGAGGCAGAGGCAGGCAGATATCTGAGTTCGAGGCCAGCCTGGTCTACAGGGTGAGTTCTAGGACAGCCAGGGCTACACAGAGAAACCCTGTCTCGAAAAACAAAAAACAAAAAACAAAACAAAACAAAACAGAAAGATAAAGGAGACTAACAATCCTCCAGAAGGCATCGGTATTCCTTTGAAGGCATGAAGTTATTAACATTACCACAGTTCTCCTTGAATATCAGTGTGGGGTTAATCTTCCCAATTACTATCATCCACTTGCATTAGAATTGTCACACTTCCAGATTTCAGCTTCTCGAATGTGTCCTCTCTCCCCCAATTTGTTTTCCAGGGGAAACTGCTTTGCCTTGCTCTGATCCCTTTGTTAAAGCTCCCTGTGGTTTGTTCCATCTTGACAGAAGGAAGCCTGTTTGCCTGTTTGTTGCCTAACTCTCAAGAGGAACATTTATTAAATCCTTGTTGGATGGATAAATAAGGGAGCTGCAGGAATCGTTTGTTTCCTTTTGTTATTCGCCAGTGTTGCTGCCTCACTCCTTGCTTGGGATATAGCAAACTGGTCTGTCCTGAAGATAAATGATATTATTACCAATAAATCAACTCCTCGACTTTTGATAAATTGCAAAGCTTCATTTCTGCTGTTCTCTATTTTGATGGGTTCCATGCCTAGCACTTTCCATATCCCAGTTTGCACAGAAAGCGTGAGGTCAGTGACTTGGAGCCTCCCCTGACTTCTTTTGCCAAGTTGTCTGTAGCTTAGCCTGGTTGTCCCTGAAGGTTGCCCTGGGAGTGAACCCCAGGTCCTCCTGACCCCTCTGAGGAAGCCCATGGCCATGAGGCTATCTAGAAATCTCCCAGAGATTCCACGATACTTCTTGAACCAATGGGATTGCATTGGTCTGTGGTAGGAACGGCTTTCAACTGAGCATGGTTATGAAAGCCCAGGGCTCTTGTGCCTCTCAACTTTTCTTCTCTCCTCTGGAGTAGAACACTAGCCTGCTGTCTCTTCCTTCATTGACAACCTTAGCCCTTAGTTAACCCATTTTTCCCACCAGTTCTGGGATAGGCTTTGAGACATTAATATATTATAAATACATATTACATGTTAATAATATGTTAGTATGTGTATAATAAGCATTCATGTGCTGTTATATCATATGCATATACTATTTTTCTGTCTTCAAATTTTGGTTATTATTGTTTTGTAGGGCTGAATATGTATCTCAGTGGCCCAGTACCTGCTCAGAATGTGTGAGGCTGCAGGTTCAACTCTTAACAGAATAAAAATGTTTCATATACACAAAGATAAAACACACACACACACACACACACACACACACATTTTGTTTTGTAATAATCAAATAAATTGACAGGCTTTCCTGGTTTTAGCTGGTATACTTTCTCTATATAGATATGTTATGTATATCTATGGGGGCGAAGGCGACAGCAATTTTGACCATTTGCCTAGAGTAAATGCAGCTATGCTTTATCAAGAAAATAGCCCTTAGCTTTAGCAAACTGTAACACTGCCAAACATTTTGGAATGTGAAGTTCTGAATGTAAGTCCAGATGGATTATTCCCCATCCCAAGGGGAATGTTGTTTTCTAGTTATGCTTTTCCTGCACCCAATCTCATACTATGGCAATTATTAAAATACTGAGCACCTCTTAGCATTATTACTCTGAAAGGAAAGGATAAGAAAAGTCCTATGCACACTTGTCCCAGAAACTTCTGTGTCCACGACCCCACAGTGTTGAATCTACTCACCTTATCTGGAGATAGTTCTAGACTGACCTAAGCAGTTATTCTGATGACACAAGATCTGATCAATTCTTGGTATGTATGGAATGCCTAAGGATTCTTAGATAACTTCTGTGTTCACTCATTTGTCAAAAAGTATTCACCAAGGGTTTACAGTCCTGGTGCACTACACTGTGTACTCTGTGTATAAGGGGAATGAGAAAATACTGTGAAATTGACAGTCCAGAGGCTCATTGTTCATTGCAAAGGAACATACAAATGAACATAATCTTATGCAGAGTATGCCGAAGACAGGATAGAAGGCAAACAGAGCATGCTCTAGGGATACAGTGCGAGGACGTTATCTCTGACCTGTCACTGGAAGAGTGAGTTTCAGTCCTCAGGTTGGTGGACAGGAAAGAAAAGGCAGTGATTCGGCTGGGTAGAACAGCGCCCACTAGTGTCTGGAGGGCAAGTGCACAAGATGCTGTGTTTCTTTTAACAACCAATAAAAGGACACAGAGCCTTTCGACAAAAAAAAAATGCGGGGGTTTGTCTCTCCACCTCCACTGCCCCACCTCCTCGTACTTGCAGAATCAGTATTTCAGGAAGAGTATCCTGGAAACTGCACTTTAAAACACTCAGGTGATTTGGGGGCTAAGTGAAGCCTGATTTGATCATGTCAAACGAAAGTAAAGGGAGAATGAAGTGGGATAGGACACAGTAAGCGAGTAGATCCTGGACATCCTAGAAATCCAGGATAGGTACAGACTCTTTCTTCACGGTTCCAGGCAATGGAGTGCTAGGGAATAATAAACAGATGTCTGAGGGGTGGGGGGCGGGGAGCTCACTTCCAGGGTGCAGAATTCCTGGATCCTATCTATTCTAGGGGAGATTGCATGAGATAACCCACGTCTCTCCTTCAAAGTCTGAAAGCATAAAAAGGAAAAGCTGCCACTTCTTAATTGATCAGATACCTCCTGGCTGATACTGATGCTGCCAGCTTTTAAACATTCCATGCGCCATAATCATTCGTTGAGAACGGGTTTATTGTAATGAGCACTGACTTATGCTGTAGTAGCATCTGCTTTCCCCTGAGCCCCTGGAGCTGCACATTGACAGGTGACAGGTGAAGACCCTACCTGGCAGGGAGCTTGAGGGTAAGTGAAGCCTTCTCTCTACACTTCAGTTCCATTGTATGTACCGGAGACAGATCATCTCTTTTCCTACTTGGTTCTCAGGAGGACAACTTGTTCCAAACATGCATCATGAGTCTGTACTTCTGTGTGCATTTACTCATCTAATTTTTTTTGTGCATTCACACCATTATTACATTTATTGTGGGATGCTGAAACCTACTGATAATGAATGGATTTGCTTCTCATAATGATCCAGGATATAGGTCCTATTATCTGGAGCTGGAGTTAATCTAGAGCTCAGTGGTTAAGAAAGCTTATTGCTCTTGCAGAGGACTTGGCTTTAGTTCCTAGCATGCACAATGAGTGGCTTCCAATCACTTGTAAATCCAGCTCAAGAAGATCTGATGGCCTCTTCTGGCCTCTACTATACATGGTACTTATACATGGTATGTATAAACTCACATCAAAACATGCATAAAATAAATAAAAATTAGATTCTATCATTGCATTTGTTTTATGTGAAAGGAAATCAAGACTCAGAAATGCCTTGTTACAGGTGGTAACAGCTAGAGTCTGAACCCAGGTAATTTAACTGGAATGAGATATAGCATACTGCCCACCATCTCTCTCTCTTTTTTTTAAAATAATTATTTGTTTATTTTATATGAGTACACTGTAGCTGTCTTCAGACACACCAGAGGAGGACATCCATTCTCATTGCAAATGATTGTGAGCCACCATGTGGTTGCTGGGATTTGAACTCAGGACCTCTGGAAGAGCAGTCGGTGCTCTTAACCACTGAGCTATCTCTCTAGCCCCCACCATCTCTTTAGTAGGTTCTATTAGTGTGACTATAGAGAGTGTCCCCCAAAAGCCCATATGTCACAGGCTTGCTCCTATTGGGGGGTAGATGGAAACTTTAAGAGGCAAGGTCTAATGGGAGATTTTTAATTCTATTTGAGGGAGGACCTTCAAAGGTCCTGTAGGATCTTCTTTTTGCTTTTTATACTCGCAATGAGGTGGACAGCTTGTCTCTATCCCCTAGCATGATAGGTGCCACAGTCCCAAGAGAAGCAGGTCCAGGAGATCACTGAACCTGCAAACCTATGAGTGGAATGACAAGTTTGTCATTTCAGGTCATTGTCTCCATATCGGGAAGCTGACTACCACAGGAAAATCTAACCAGATGAGCAGTTTGCACAACTCGCAGATGCCTTTAACTGGGTCATTCTAGAGAAGAATGAGGTTGTTTCTTGCTTTGCTGGATTGAGTTCAGCAGTTCAACACATAATGTGTAGTAGCTCTGGGTGAGGAGATCTGATGCATGCTTCACACACAGACCCATCTCCGGCTTTGTGGTAAAGTAATGCCACACCACAAAAGCACAGAATGTCTGCATCAGCTCCTCCAGGCTTGTCACACAGGATTATATGTTCTTGGGTAGGATCCTCCCTGGCCTGCCTCAGAGGCTTCTATTTTCAAGACTGTTTCAACACTTCTTAGGGTAATATTTTGCTATTAACAAATATTTCCTTGTATTTCATCTGGGCCTGTCATTCTCCGGCCCTAGTGAGTCCTCTTTAATTTGAGTCCTCATTAAGATGAAACCCAGGCTGTCATCAGCTTGCCATAATCTTGAGCGAAGCCCTGGTTAGTAGAGCTGAAAGCCCCTGCCAAGGCCTCCTTAGTTTTGTGCACAAGCTAAAACATGCTTTTAAAATTTTTTGATTCGTGGGGTTCTTTGAAGGAGAGGGTCTAACTGTTTGTCTGAATTGATAAATCAAGTAAGAGGAATACAATGGATCATTTAAGGAATTATGGTCCATGGAGGCCTGGTGAAGTTTCAGGCAAGTTTAGCAAAATTTGAAGTGACTTTATGTATTTTACATACTCTGATAATTAATCTAAGTAGCCACAGAGTGACTGTACTTTTAAAAAATTTTTGACAGTACCTGATTAATACAGATGTAGAGGCTCACAGCCATCCATTGAACTGAGTACACAGTCCCCAATGAAGGAGTTAGAGAAAGGACCTATGGAGCTGAGGGGTTTGCAGCCCCTTAGGACGAACAACAATATAAACTAACTAGTACCCTCAGAGCTCCCAGGGTCTCAACCACCAACCAAGGACTGCACATAGAGGGGTCTGATTGTTCAAGCAGCATGTATATAGTAGAGGATTGCAATTTGATCATCAATAGGAGGAGAGGACCTCGGCCCTGTGAAGGTTCTGTGCCCCCCGTGTAGGAGAATGCCAGGGCCAATAAGTGGGAGAGGGTGGGGTGGCAGGAATGGGGAGGGGGGAGGCAACAGGGGTCTGTTTTTGTCGTTTTTGTTTGTTTCTTTGTTTTTTGGAGGGGAAACTGGGAAAGGAGAAATTTACATGTAAATAAAGAAAATATCTAATAAAAAATATTTAAAAAAGTCTATATTGTCTGTAATTCTAGAAATTTTACCATCTTATATCTATATCCTTAATGCAGTTCCAAAGTTGCAATATGATCTGAGGAGAAGAGTTATAGAGATAACTTTAGCTCAGATTGAGCAAGTTTCACTCTGTGTGCTTGTGTGCATCCTTGTACAGGGACTGAACCTGGGACCCCGATCATTCTGCACACACTCTCTCTACCACTAAGTTGTATCCTCAGCCCTTTAGACAGTCAGCCTCACATCCTTTAAATATCCCTTTTATCAGAAGGACCATTCTTCTCAGAGGATATTCATTAGAATGATGCAATGCCTTTGTCTTGGAGGCAGAATTAAGACAGGTCCAGACACGTCAAAATGTACTGTCCCTGGGGACATAGGTAACTGTGAACCAGAACAGATATTAAAGGCAGCAGTGTGGTATTCTTAAAAACTTCAATTAGCACATGAAATAGTTGTGAAGGTTTAAAAGTTAATGCCCATCTTTTCTAGAGAGGTTAATGTGGATCTATGTTCTGTTTGCTGCATAAACATTTAACAAAGCACAGCTGTAATGGAGTCTGGCCAGTCATTCCATCTCCTCCTCCCCCCACTTCTATCCCTCCTCTCTTTCCTATCCTCTCTTTTGCTGTTCATGTCTCCTTTCTCCTCTCCCTTCCCAGTTACATTTTCCTCCTGCACCTCCCCTCTCCGGTTCCCTACCTTTACTTCCTGTTTCTTCCCCTCTCCACACCCATTCTTTTCTATCTCCCCCTTCCCTCCTTCTGTCTCCCCCAACTCCTCTCATTTCCTCTCTGGACACCCCTCCTTCTTCATCTTTTCCCCATTCTACAGTTGCCTCTTTGCATTCATAAAAGCCAGGCTTGGCTGCATTTCCTCACCTTTACCTGGTTCTTGATGCAAATTTCATAGAAGGAGTAGAGTAACCCCAAGAAACTAAAAACAAGAGGCTGCTTCCCATGCCTCATTTACTGGATGCAATACTCAGAAGACCAAGGAGAACAGAGGAGTTTGAAGGTTAAGAAAAGAATTGAAGAGAGACATTTACAAGGAACACAATGGCAACAAAGAATAACACTATTTCCATTTGCCCTCCTAGGAGTAACAATCCAATTGGCTTCTTTCCCTTCTTTCTCTCCACCTTGCCTCTGCAAGCATCATTTGCTGTGCTCCGGTATCCCATGCCTGAGCCATCTAGGCATCCAGATGCTAGGAGGCCAGTCAGAAATACAACCAGCAGCCTAATGACTCTCCTAGCTTAGCGGTGGTTCTCAACCTGTGGATCGCAACCCCTTTGGAGGGTTGAATAACCCTTCATAGGGGTTCATATACTAGATCTCATGTATACCAGATATTTATATTATGATTCATAAAAGTAGCAAAATTAGTTATGGAGTAGCAAAGAAAATTATTTTATGGTTGGGGTCCCCACAATATGAGGAATTCCTATTCTAAAGGGTGGCAGCATTAGGAAGATCAAGAACCACTGGATTGCAGTATCCAAAAGGAAGCATGAATAGTGAGCCCAAGGAAGTCTAGCCAAAGGCCAGAGTTGTGCTTGAAACCTATGTGGCTCACAATACACTGTTATTCGAGGAAGCCAGCTGTCACCATGTCTATTTCTAGGTATGTCAAATGTGACCACCCACCCAGGAGACAGAGGAAGCACAGGTGCCCTCGTGGAAATGGCTTTAATTTCAGCACGCCTGACCATTTTGCCCATTCTGTTTGGCCCCTTCCAGTGAATCTCATGCATATTCATGTGCCAATTATGCAAATCCCAAGGTAAAAAATGCATTAAGCACCTATGATTTAGACTGGTTAAGTCTATTACATGGCATAATGAAATTATGTCTAGTTTATCTCAACACTTGCTTTAAATTGTCAGTAAGTTATTAAGTAACCATAACACACCAGAACTTTGCTGAAGGAAGTATCCTTTGCCCAACCATGATACTAGGAAATCAGACATTTCAAGCTAAATCCTCATCAACTTGGAAAAACATTCCAGAGTAGACTTAATAGGACATAGTGTGATCAAAGTTTAAGAAAGGCAAGACATCACTGGTGTTGTCAGACTCTGACAAATTAAAATCATTGGATCATTTCAACAACACAAAACTCAGCAATTGAAAGACTGAAGATGAGGCTCAGGAGTGAGATTTTGTTCTTGAGCCTTACATAGTCAGGTCTCATTCTCTGAGTTGGCAGGACTTATTGTAGGTTACCAAAGTCAAATGGACATTGAAGTTTCAAATAGGAAGATATCAATTTCTAGAGTCAGAAATAAAGGAGATTAAAAAGGAAATCACAGAAGCAATTTAAGCACAGGAGCAAATCCATTGTAACCTGGAAACTGAAAGGTTAGAAACAGAGTCAATTCAGCATGTAGTAATATTAGGTTTGAACTTTGGAAGGACCTAAGCTTCTAGTCTCAATTCTTACTAAATGACATGATGGTCAAAGAACAAACCATTATGTGAACTCAAACCATGATGTGAACTCAACATAATATATACACAACCTGGCTCACAGACATCCATTTCTCCCTATACCTTAGCATGCCATTTTAATGAGTCCTTTTGCATGATTTGTGGAGTGTCTGGGTACTCTCTCATTTTCATAGGGAACTCTCCTTGACGTCTGTGAGAGCTGGACTTGTATGGGGTTATATGCTCAGATTCCTAGATGTAGTCAGCCTCAGCAAGAGCCGCAATGTGAGTACAGTTTGTCTGAGGCAGTGATTTCAGAATCTGGCCAAATGAACAGATTACACAGCCATTCCATGAAGCATTCAGATCTCAGCTTGTCAATAAAGAGAAATAAGAAGCCAACTGCATTTGCCATTTTCTCTGCAGCTGTGAAAACTGTATGATCTCTGCCTGCTACATCCAGAGAAGAACATTTGGAATTCACTGCCTGCAAGCAACTTGACATCACCTAGAGAGGGGTAGAACAGGCCACCACAACGGGTCTCCAAGGAGATCTCTCAGCTAGCCAGCCAAGGGGGTGGAATTAGAAGCTTTGTAACCAACTGTCACTTGGGGCTGTCCTTCTAATGAAGGGTGATTATCAAAGGATGGGTGAACCCAGCAGAATATCCACCCCCACATGATGTGGTGCTTTCATGCATGTCCCAACATTCCAATGTTGTCTCAAAGTGTCACAGTCATGCCCCTTAACTAGAAGGTGCAGACAACAACAAACAAAAAACAAATCAAAATAACAACAAGAAAACAAGCAAAGCCACTTCGTTGACAAAGGCTCTATTTGTGTTTGAACCCTAGCAGGATATTAAAGTGTTAAAAGCCAGGTTCTATTTATTTCACCACTGTTACATGTTTAAAGAGCTATTTGCCTCCTAAATTTTAAAATTAATTAATTAAGAAAAATAATATTGCTAGTGAAATTTAAAACTTTCAGCCCCTGTTCAAAGTTATGCATAGATTCAGTAGCCCTTTCTTCATCTGAGCTTGCCTTGGGAAAGTCCATGTACAAGGCAGTCCCTTTCAAGTAAAAAGCAAACTCCAGCCAAGAAGAAAAACGTCCAAGAGGTTGGGACCGGTCTCCCAAAGCTTTTTTCTACAGCCTTCCGGAACAAGTTCAAGGTGTGTTTGATAAGCGCTGCTCTGAAATCTCTTGTACATACAGGTCGGCGAGTTTTCTGAGAACACTACGCTCTCCAGAATGCATTAACCTACTTTCAACAGAGAGGCGTCCCCATCCTCCGGCTCTGAATCAGAGGAGGAGCCCAGAGGATGTTCCAGTGTAAGCTGGGCATGCTCTGCCTTAAATGCAGGACTCATCCTGCGAAACATCAGCGCAGCCAGAGAAATCGGTACTTCCTGCAAGCACACTAACAGCTGGAGGGCAGCTCCAGTCCCCAAACAAAAATGATTGGAAATCCTGCTAAAATATGGCTGTCTAATCAACCGAGAGGCAAACTCATTTACTAAGATTCCCATTGTCCAGGCTGACAGATGGCTTCCCCTCCCCAGCCCCCCTGTTCTCCCTTTCCCACCGATCGCAATAGCTCTGCCTTGGAGGTAAAGCTAGCTAGTCTTTGAGAGGTCCAGTTGCATTCGCCAGCCTAGTTCTGAAACGAGACAAAAGCTAGCACAATCTTCCTTTTCAGTGAGCCTTCCCTGAACCGCCAAGGAGAGTGCAAAGAAACAGGGTTTAGTTCCCCCTTACCTTGGTTCTCATTGGAGATAGGATCCCTTCCATTTTGGCGGAATCCTCATGCCAGTTTCTCTCTTCTGCAAGTTACTCTGTCTGTGTGCAGTCCTTAAGCATCCCACACGAAAAGAGCCATGCCTGGAGCCGCCAGTGGCTCCCCTCTCGCGGGTGGCGCCGCTGCTGCACCACAAGCAGTCTAACTTGAATCCCGGGTGCCTGAGATGCCTGAGAAAGGATGTGCAGGGAGAAGTCCGCTCCACTCCTCGCCCTCTTCCCCCTCTTTCTTCTCTCCCGTGCTCTCTCTTCCCTCTCTCTCCTCCCTCTCTCTTTCCATAATCTGCCTACAGCTCTCAGTGTACTATGCTCAGTAGACAAGTGATCTCTGTCTTAGGTATTGTATTTGAGCCAAGAAAAGTGGTCTGAACAAACTACAGGGCAGCTCACCCAAAACAGAGGAGGCAAATGGAACTGTGCTGCCTGATGCTCCCAGCCTCCGCTTCACTAGGCAGCACATGCTCTCAGAAGTAAGAGAGCAGATGCATCCATCGATTCATCTTTCTTTAGAAAAGGGGGATCCTGACAGGAATGGAATCGGTTGACATCATTATTCAGATGGTCCATATTCAAAAAGCAGAGAAAAAAAACTTGTGTCACCTACGTCAAAATAGCCATTTGTTAAACCCAGTTTAGACACAATATCTAGACAGGAAACTGGAATTTTTGATGTTTCACCAGATGTTTGGACACAGCTCCAGAAAAGTTTCAAAATCAAATATATGGATTCCATTCCAGAGGAGCTGAGCATTAAACTGTGTGTGTGTGTGTGTGTGTGTGTGTGTGTGTGTGTGTTGTTTGGAAGCTATGTATGTATGGGTGTGTGTTATAAGGAGTTGTGTGTGTGTATGCATATGTGTGTACTGTAGGTAGTATGTATATGTAGTATGTTTGCTTCATAATTGGGGTTTTATGTTCTGTGTTATGAGGACTTGGGTGCAGGTGTAGTGTATGTGGATGGTGTACGTAGTGTGTGTGTAGTATGTGTGTTATAATGGAGATTATATGTGCATGCCTGTGTGGGTATATATGTATAAGTGGATGTCTATGGCATGATGGGGGATTTTGTGTGCATGTGTTATTTGCATGCATGTATGTGCATATGTGCACATGTGTGTGTGTTGGGGGGGTTATACTACCAAGACTAGGTACCTCATTTAGTATTGCCAAAACTAGGTATCTCATTTACCATTACCAGCAACTTGGAAAAAGCAGGAAATGGAAGGAACATACTAAAGACCTGAACTGGAATGTAATGAACTTGAACAGATTCTGTTCCCTCATCTCTGTCCTTCATTCTCCTCCACTCTCTTCTCCATACCTATCTTCTATGTGTTCACAGGCCTTACTTCGGGGGTGTCAGGGGAGAAGCTTACTCTCCATTATTTAAGGCAGAGATCCGGTGTTCATTCCCTAACCCCCTTCCTGTTTGGCACAACCTTACTGTCTTCCCTGTGGAGATGCCACCAATCACTCTGTGTGCCACATAGACTTTCATTGTGTTGTCTCCTCTGTGACTACAACAAGCTACATCTTACTGCTTCTAGGTCCTAGATGGATCTGTTCTAGAACATTCTGCTTTGTTTCACACCCATCCTAATCCCAGAATCCCTCACCAGCACTTCCAGTCATGCACAGCATTTCCTCCTTGACCTTTACGCTTGGGCAAAACTGCTCCCTGTTACACTGCCCCAAATGTCCCTAAGTGGGTAGGACATAGCAGAACTGTGTCAGGGTTTACAATAAAGTTACACTGATCCTGTTTTGGGCTTCTTGGTGTCTGACAGACTCCACGCATAGTTTTTGGAAGCAGAACAGCCCACCAAAGCCAGAGGAAGGGATTCTGGGAAGGAATTTGAAGATCCTATATATAACACCTCAAAGAGGAGCATAACTCTTGGGGTTGATGCTCAACTTTTCAAACATTAAGTCCCTGGGATCTGGGATTGTTTGCCACATTGTCTTTTTTACTCTTTCATATGTATGTGTGCATGTTGTGTGAAGGCAAGAGGCTGATGTCGGCTCTTCCTCTGTTCTTCCCCACCTTAATTTTTGAGACAGGTTCTCTCATGTATCCTAGAGCTCATCTGTCAGGCTAGTTGGTTGGCCAGCAAGCCCAGGCAGCCTCTAATTCTGGACTTACAATTTTACCCACTGGTCCCTGGAGTTTTTACATTTTTTTTTAACGTGGGTACTGGGGACTTGGGCTCTCAGGCCACACAGGAAGCATTTAGTCATGGAACTTTTTCTTTAGCTTCTACTACTCATCACATTTTCCCTGCAGTCTGTAAGGTTGTAGAGAATACGGAACTCAGGAATGTGAAGGACCCACAACACTAAAACAGTACTTGAGATGGCACTGCTGCTGAAGCCCCTTCTTCTGATGGTGGCCAGAAAACACTTTGTGCCAGGCACTGTACTGAGTGTCTGCCAACATTAGTTTATCTGCTTCTCACACTCTGCCTTCTCAGTCTTCCTTTGAGGATGTTTTAGCTAAATCAGATATCCACCTAGTGGAACTACATTCAAGACAGTGAGGCTAGTCCTGGTACACAGTTTCCATCCCATCAAAAACTTCTTCTGTACCAGTCTAAGACATCCAACATGTTAAAAGTATATTTAATTTATGTTCTTTAGTATTGTGAGGTTATGAAGATAAGCATGAGAAAGTATAATTTTAGGCTGCTGAATTAATATTCAGTACCTCAACCACTTATTTATTCACAAAACCAATATTCATCAGCAATCTACAACAAGCTAAAGCACTTATCAAGAGAAAGGTCTTGTCTCTCTCAAAAAGAGACAGTTATTTATAAAATGCAATGTCAAGTTATTGCCTATCATTCCCAAAGTCTTTAAATATCAATGGCTCCTGCTCATGTGAAATGTATAAAGTAACTCAATATTTTGAGGAGGGGAGGGACACCCAGAGAGTGAGAGCAGCTATGGTAGACTTAGGAACCTGGCAATCAGTGTACCCCATTAATGACCAGTATGGGTTCCCTGATGATCTCTGCAATGATCAACATTTCAATGATATTTGGTTATGGAGTACCAAAGTGCCTGGTTCCAGGCCAGAGTTTTCTAACTAAGACTGCTCTCTGCTTGCAGCATTGCATTCCAAAAGATATTCTACTTTCCAGAAGGGCAAGATTTACAACCTGAGATGGACCTGGTCTTAGGAAAAAAGGTAATGAATGCTAAACATGTAGAAACTGGCAAAAATCTGAATTAAATGGGAGCTGCTTTGAAAGAGAATCTTGGCTGAGATCCAGCTAAAGGGCTTTCCTCTGTAGGATGAGGGCTTCTAAACTCAGAGGGAATGTCTATGCAAGAGCCGCTACCCAATGGCCTTTGTCCTTTGAGTCATTCTTTGTTACCATTTGGATATTGAACACACACACACACACACACATACACACACACAGAGGGGGGAGGGGGAGAGGTCTCAGCCACATTAAGACCCAATCCTTTATTCTTAGCATCCTTGCCCGTCATTGTCATTGAGGTTAGTTTCCTTAAGTCCCTTGGAGTCTCTGGGAATCACAGCTCCCTGAACAGTTGTGGTTCATTATGTGGGGCCTATGATATACTGCTTCATAAACAGTTTTCCATCCATAAGGTAAGAAGATCACAACCTGACAACCACTCAGATTTTATTCTCGCCCGTACATCTTATTTACGAACATCCTCATTAACACTTTGGCTTTAGGGCAGTAAAGGACTGAAGGTGGCTTCCCAGGGAGTTCTAGATACCAGAGTAACACTGAGTGAGCTACTTAGCTAATCTCTTCCAAATCACCTTCCTGGCAACCTGACTCTCATCCTAAAATGAGATAGATGTGCTTGGGCTTATCATATGAACTGTAGTGGATCATAGGGAAAACCATCTTTGACTACCTGCTAATGTGCTCAGTGAAAACAGGGGACTAAAATCAAGTACTTGAATTTATTCATGTCTGAATAAGGATAAACATTCTATAAGCTGCTACATTACCGAAATTATAGAGCATTTGGGGCTCTTTTGAAAGACTTTCACGTGTTACCTTTAAAGAACACTACAATAAAGAATCCAGTGCAGCAAGGCAGGTATTAATTTCGCTTTTTACAAGGGTGGAGAGGCAAGGTGAAAGAAAGCAGTATTTATCAGATTTTAAGTATTTTTCTAGGACTTATACTGGGTTCTTTTAAGTTGCATTTGGTTTTGTGTTCATGAGTATCTCATCCTCCTCACTTAACATGGCCAGAGAAAGAGACTTAGGCCTGGTGGTCAGCAGCTTCACTGGGTCCCAGCTCTGTGCATCTGTTACCTATGATATCAGCCACCTGTGCCTTGCTTCAGTAGGATAACTGATATGGCAAAATCTTCGGAATGTCCACGGGGAAGAAACAGTGAGGCTAGCTTGTTGATCTCAAGAGGAACCCGAGGAAAGAGTCAACACATAGCCTATTGGGCAAGCCAACAACTCACAAGTGAGCAAGGCTAGCCAGAGCAGCTCATCCTGGTCTCCATGAATGAAGCTAGCCATTGTGTTTTTATACAGCTCACAGATTCAAAAGCTAGCCCAAGACCACAGGGCTCCTAAAGCGAATACCCAGGGGATACAGCTCAATAGGTCAGGTGCTTGCTGTGTCGCATGAAGACAGGAATCCAGATGCCCAGATCCTACACAAAAATCCACACACACAATGCCATGTGCCTTTAACTTTAGTACTGGCAGGGCAGACAGAAAGATCTCGGGGCTTGTAGGCCAGGCAATCTAGCTGAATTGACCCAGGTTCAGTGAAAGAGCTTGCACCAAAAAATCCTAAGACAAAGGAATCACACACTTTTGTGTACATTCAGAGCAGACCCAGCATAGAAACCCCAAGTGTGGGTCTTCAACTCCAGATCTCAAGCTCTTCCTATTCTGCTAGATCCAGGAAAGCTCACTGTGCGGAATGATGGGCTGTATGATTGTGAAGGTGTTTTCTGAGACTCTGTACCAAAGTCTTTGCTCTCATATACACACCCCAAGCCTTCATATTACTGTCCACCTCAAGAAGGCCTACTGTGTCTTGTTGACTATTCGCTACAGTTACGGCAGGCTGGGGAAAACAGCCAGACAGTGCTGGGTTTGGTTGATCAGTCATCTTGTCTTTATGATCTTTTAGATTCTCTGCTCCATTTTCCAAAGAACAGTGATTGCCTAAAGTTATCAGCACTTGGTACAGAAGTTAATTGGAATCTAGCCCTGGGAGACATCTTCCTTCGGAGCTTCCTGTCTCTCCGAAAAAAGCCACACAGTGGAGAAAATAGAACTGCTTTTTTTTTTTTTTTTTTTTTTTTTTTTTTTTTGTCATTATCATAAAAACTTGAGCTGGAAATGGGTCTTTATCTACTCGTGTGTTTTTTGAAGATACATAAAATACAGAGTGATTACTCTGAAGCTTTTGAAAAGAAATATTTACATTTTTAGTTTTTGCCTTTAAGACTTTCTATTTAAGAGCCTGTGTTAGGACAGAGAACCCCAGAAGCTGCTGCCTCCCAGGGCATTGCTCCAGGGACCCCTCAGAAGACATTTGGGAAGCCCTTATGGAGGAGGAAGCTGAGACAGGGCATCTGACAGAGCAGGAGCTGGCATGTCTCTTAAACCTTCTCCACCCAGCTCTGGGGGGGAAAGATGCAGGGAGGGGATTGTTTGAACACTTTTGTTTCTGTTGGGGTAGATACTTTAAACTTTCCGAACAAGATTTTGTGTTGAGGGAAATTAGGTAAAGAAACATTTTATTTTTGGTTAAATGGAAAGTGGTGTGTGCGTATGGTGTATGGTGTATGGTGTATGGTGTATGGTGTGCCTCCCCCACCTGAGGCTTGTTCATATGAACTGGTGATCTGGGTATCAGAAAGCACTTCACAGTGATGCCTGCCTCATATTCCCACCTGAGGTCTGTGTTTCCTGGTCAGCTGAGGTATGAAGAGCCTCTGTTATACGACCCCACTCCCTGAACTTTGATGTTCTTCTCAGGAGAAGACGGACTGATGTCCTTTCCATCATGGACCAAAGCAAGTCCTTATTTCCTTAAATTCCCAAGTACTCTGCACCAGTGACTTAAGTAAAACCTTAAGGGTTCTTTGGAGAGTCAGCTGTGTTGGATTGTGTTTTGCTGGGGCAAGTGGACACAGGTGAAAGATTAAGGCAGACTTGTAAAGGAATGTTTCACTGAAGCAGACACAGGAAAGAGGATATTCTGCTAAATCAAGCACATGAAAAGACATGTGATGAAAGATTCTTTGCTAACAACACACATGTATTGGCCCACCTTACATTGTGTAGTTGAGCTCCATTTGTTGGAACTCTGTGGACTTGGGCTAATTGGACTCACATGCTGGGGTAAAAGTGGGGTCCAGCATCCACCCTGCCACAGGGCTAAGGCCACCCATGGAGGTGGACGTGGGAAGTTTGACTGTGTGCACCCCCATAGCACTGCCAGACAGGCTTTAGGCTATGAGAGGATGTAGGACCCCACTCTGGGCGTGGAGAAGGCACAGTCTGGGGTCCCTGGGCTGCATGGAGACCAGGGGTGTCAGGTTCTCAGTCTTGGACACCTCACACTGCTGGATGTTGGGGAAGAGCTGAGAACAGAGTGGGGACCTGGGGGTGGACTGTGGCCGGGGCCTTAAGGGAAAAGGGCATGGAGAGGGAGAGTCAATCCTTGGCTTGCTCAGTTGGTGGCTTGGGTTGGTGGAAACCTTAGTGAGGCACAGGGAGGTCTCGATGAGTGACTTGTTAGGGGAAGGCCTGCTCCATTGCTCCAGCATGGCAGATCCCAATGAGAAGAGGCAGTCCATGGTTTTAAGGCATTTATTGTAGAAAGGCAGAGAGTGGGAGAGAGTAGGAAAGTAGAGGCTGGCCATGGCCATGTGGAGAGAGGGGGGAAGGAAAGGCAGAGAGAGAATAAGAGACTGAGAAGGGGGACAAGCAGCTCCCTTTATAGTGGACAGGGATGTCCTGGCTGTTGCCAGGTAACTGTAGGGGTGGAGTCCAGACAGAATACCAGGAGCTTGGGACATTGCCTGTGTGACTGATGGCCACACACCTGTTTGTGGGAGGCTGTAGCTGTGACCGGAGCCAGGGGCCCAGGAAGTGTGGCCAAACACCTGCCGTCCCATGTAGGTAGGAATCACCACCTACCAGGTCACCAGGGTTCAAGGCCTGTGCTTGACTGGGGACCAGGCTGTCTGTGCACAGCTCACCTCCTCACAGGACCCAATCATTAACATAGAGGCCACCTACCCTGGAATTTCCTAATGTGCTTTAAATCAGACCTGCAAGCTCACTTGGGTGTCTCTTTATTCTGATTATGGGAGATCCCAGCATGCTGGACTTGTGCAGAATAAAACACTCTTTGCATCTACATACTATTTGAGTCTGGGGTGTCATTCATTGGCAAATCATGGACCCTTACACCATTACTAAAAATAAAGTTTAAAAAAATTAAAGTTACAAGTGACAATAAGAGCTAATGAATGGAGGGGTAGAAAATGAGCTATTCCAGTACATGTATACATTATTAAATAATTACTATAGTTTTTTTTCTTGATAAGTCTGTCAAAATGTTTAGGTGTGACAGGGCCTAATAGAAATCATGTTGAAGTTTCCCTTGCTTACATGAGTTTCTTCTCCTGCTAAGAGGCAATCCCAGCACTACAGTCAAATTGCCCCCATCTTTATCCAAAGAATCCCAAATGACAGAAAAGTAGTAGTGATCAAAGCTGATGAGAATCTCCATGCTTCCGGCTTCTGAGACGCCTCAGAATCCCCCAGCTGTATGAACTAAGAACATTGTTCTCCAATGAGCCTCTCTTAGACTCGGGATATGAAAAGGAACCCACTAACCACTGAGCTCACCTGAGTTTGGTTCTGATATGCTGTAAACTTACCCCAAGCCATGTTCCTGAGGGGAGAACCTACTATGGATTGCATGTCGGCCTCAGCTATCGGCCCTGTTCTGAGGACACTGAGATGAAGAACAGTTCTTGCAGCTTCCGAAGAAGTCCACAGATCAGGACTGTTGGGACTCGCACTGGCTTAGACAAATGGTTGAGAGAGGGAGAGGGAGAGGGAGAGGGAGAGGGAGAGGGGGAGAAACCTTAACAGTGAAACCAAACATTGGAATAGGTTTAATTTCCTCAGACATTAATGCTCTACACAGAACACTCATCTTTTGTGGCAGGAGGCAAGGGTACTGAGAACTGGACCCAGGTCCTCATGAATGCTAAGCATACATACTTCCGCTGAGCTACAGCCATGCTGAACGCCCATCTGTAAAGCAGGCTTTATCTGTCATGATGGGGAGCAGAGTCAGTGCTGAAAGAGGATTTCAAGAACTTGTATGAAAAAAGCAGAGAAACAGAACATGTCTGTATTTATCTTACTTATTTTTTATCTTACTTATTATCTTATTTAATTTACCTTACTTATTTTAAGTGTATGGGTGTTTAGTCGTATGTATGGATGTCCACCATATACATTCTGATGCCCAAAAAAACCAGAAGAGGGCATTGGAGTCTCTGAAACTAGAGTTACGAACGTTGTGAGCTGACAGGTGGGTGCTGGGACTTGAAGCTGGGTTCTCTGGAAGAGCAACAAGTGCTCTCAACCAGCAAGCCATCTCCTCCAGTCCTGGCAGAAAATATCTTATTTGAGGACAATAGGAAGCAGCAGATTTATGAGTGCTGATATCTGACTTCCTGGTCATAGATTTTTGCCCTCTACTTTTCTTAGTTTAAAACTTAATTCATACCTTGCTCTACCAGATGCCATTTTTATGCCAAAAATGAAGAAAATGACAGGGCTCCTTTCCTTTTATTAGAAGTCTCTTGAAAAAATTGTACATTAATTTATTGAAAACCCTGCAGGAAATTCTTTTATAGTAAAAGCTCCTTTTAAGTTATTTAATTTTAGAAGTTAAAATAAAATAAAAACACCTGCAATCCAATTTGACAGGACCTTTAATTAAAGTGCTGGGATTACCTAACACCATTTGGGGGAAATTGTACCAGCAAACCATACACAAACACACCCCTCTGTGCATTATTTACAAGCTTTGATTGATTTTTCAAATCAATTTTGAATCTTTTAAAAGAAGGATTTATTTATTTAGTGTAGGTGTATGAGCCTGCATGAGTTTTATATACATCGCATACCCACTGGTACCCAAGGAAGTCAGAAGAGGGCACTGGACCCCTGGAACTAGAGTTACAGGGTTTGGCTGTCATGAAGACTTTGGGAACCAAACCCAGATCCCCACAAACGCAGCAAGCCCCAAGTTACTCCCTAGCCCCGCTACTAAGTCTTAAGGTTTTGGTCAGTTTCTACTGAAGGCACAAAAGAAAGTTTACTTGTTTAATTGGAAGTTGTTATTGTTGTTGTTTAACTGAGTCAAGAGAATTAAATTAATGGTGTTGGGTATTGATGGGAATTGGTATTACTTGCTTTTTCTCCTTGTTGTGACCAAATACCTGACAGGAAGCAGTTTAAGTAGGTGGCAGAAGAGAAGTAGTAAGCAGGGTAGATGCCCATGCTGGGGGTGGGGCTGGGGGTGGGGCTGGGGTGGGGCTTTCTCCTTCCTCCCTTTTTATTCAGACCTGGAGTCCAGCTTGTAGAAGGACACCACCACAGTCAGTTGCTCTCCTTAGCTACCCCCACCCCAGAAGCACCTTCAAAAACAAAGTGGGAGGTGCCATTCTAAATCCCTTCCAGTTGTCAATGTAGACCAACTATCATGGCATCCTTTATCCAAAGGAATTGGAATGAATTCCGCTTTTTGCAAGATACATCTTTACCTTGATATTTAAATGTTTCCCTTAAAAGTGAAACTCTAACCCTTTTATTTCTATGAACAGAAGAATAGTTCCTAGTGCCTGAAGTCATCAGAGATGCCTGGATTTCCATCAGCTCAGGAAATAAATGTTTATGCCTTCTTTCTAATGAGAGCGGATCTTTCCTCATTCAGAACCTCAGCCTGAAACTAAGGATTCAAACTCAAGATGAGAATTGCATTGATTTTAAACATATTGGTAATTAATCATAAAAACCTAGATTATTAGTATGACAGTAGTCATGGGGCAAAATCCCTCTATTTTAAAACTCTGTATGGTTTCCAAGCATGATTTACGTGGACATAGTTTAGAGAAAGGCACTTGGCCTTTGAAAAGCATATCACTGAAACCCTTTGTTATACCACTGTCCTAACACTAATCAATAGAGCTCTTATAAATTAGCCTAGCTCTAATAAAACACTCCACTATACGATCCAACTTTTAGAATCACAAGTTCAGCCTTTGATTGTCTTTTAACTATAGACTTAAGGTGTTTCTCATGCTAAACTATATGATCAACTATCATATTCACAAGGTTAAGATTTTGAGTTTCCTTTGTTTTTAAATGTGATCTTAAAATTGTTTCTCATTATGTTAAATTATATATGTGTAAATATATATATTAATATTTAATATTATATATATAGTCTTCTAGACAGAAGAAAAAAGCTCCTCTTCCCCCTTCTACTCTACGAAAGGGCTTTGTCTTCTCTA
Source organism: Mastomys coucha (assembly GCF_008632895.1). Taxonomy (NCBI): domain Eukaryota; kingdom Metazoa; phylum Chordata; class Mammalia; order Rodentia; family Muridae; genus Mastomys; species Mastomys coucha. The sequence continues at coordinate 1,120,983 of NW_022196913.1, read as the reverse complement.
AGCTTAAAGAACTTAAAGACTTAAAGAACAGTCTTCCTTAAAGACTGTTCATGCTGCTAACAAACTAATCTCTTTTATCAACTTTTATAAACTTTGTGCCCATTCCCCAAAGAAACTCTATTCCATACTATATCCATCATATGGCTGGAACCTCAGGAGGTAGGGATGCCTCAGCATGGGCCCACAGAGGCACCCCCTTCCACCTTACCCTACCAGGCTCTTCAAAACATATCCTTGACTTCCTCTTGCCTCTTCTTCCTCCTCCTCCTCCTCCTCCTCCTCCT
>NW_022196913.1:1069533-1120657 GCF_008632895.1 Mastomys coucha | reverse complement strand
ACACACACCAGAGCTTGCTTTTTTTTTAATTTTTTTTTTATTTATTTTTTAATCTCTGGCTTGTTGAAATCCTAGCCAACTTTCTATTCTATTAAATATTCAAAGGTAGGAAGGATAATAAGGATAATATTTTTAAATTTAAGACAATTCATTTGCTTAATGAAGCTGGAAGTATTTTGTGCAGAGCACTATGCCCATCTCCTAAGGGCATGCATACTCTTTTCACTGGCAGCAATGCATGCCCAAGCTAGGAAGGACGACTTCCCTTCACTGCTCTGTGAGTTGCCCCTTCCCTTCCTAGGAGCCCAGGTGTGCTGCACAGGAAATGTGTGTTAGGAGTGAAAGAGAAGAAGTTTGCTGAATAAAAGCCCATTTTGTCTTTCTCTGTTTATAAAGGAAATTGTGGATTTCTGTGACAGCATCTTAGACAGGAGCTGCCAGGATGTGACTGTGATGAACAGCACTAGCCATCGGTGCAGCATAAACAAACATGACCACTCTGGGAGCTCAGGGTACTTCCCTTGCATGTCAGAATGTGTTTAGACAGCTATGCAACTAGAGAGCTGGGGATAACAGAAAACAATGCCCAGGAGAAAGGAATGCATCGGATTTGGTTCCCTGGGGCCTTGACTTTGTTATTTCTTTGTTAGAACCCAAGGTTATTCCACATGTTGATCATACTTGTCCCTGTGTCCAGACAGGTTTTGCTTATGTGCATTGCTGAGAATTACCAGTGCATCCTGCTTTCCTATTGTGTGCATAATATGGTGTGTGCAATGCCTCTGTGGGGGTCTATTTTGCATGCTTATTCCAAGAATCCAGGAAGACCCATTTGCCTAAGACGTTTTCTCCAGAGAGACCCAAGAGAAAGGATTAGCATGGATGCCTTTCATTCTTTCCTCGAGTCCTTGTCATTCCACAGAGATTGATGAGGCACTAAATCTCAACATCTAGAGAGCAGGTTTTAGGGAACAAGAGTTCCCTAAAGCCTTTGCTGTGCATACATGAGTACTAGAGTTTGGACTAACAGAACCCAGGTAAAAGTCAGGAAGGTATAGCTGCCCACCTATAACTCAAGCACTCAGAAGGCCAAGGAAAAGATTCCCAGAAGGAGACTCCTAGCTAGAGTAGCCTATATAGTGAGCTCCGGGTTCAACTAAGAGACATTGCCTCAATGCATAAGGTACAGAGTAGCTGAGGAATACTTGGGCTTTCACATGTACAAAAACACACACGTACTCACACATATGCAAGCTTGCATACACACGCACGCACGCACAACACACACACACACACACACACCACACACACACACACACACACACACACACACACTAAATTATTCCTCTGAGTTAGGTGATGGTACATGCATAGGAGACAACATTGAGGAGACAGAGATAGAAGAACCACTGTGAGTTGGAGGCCAGTTCAGTTATACTCTGAGATTTGTCTCAGGAAACAGAAACAAAGGGATGAAGATCAGAATATTTCAGCAGAGGCAGGGCCCAGGAACCCTGGCAAATTCTGTCACACAATGCATGTTTTCTAGTGCACATTAACCTCTCCATATTTCTCTAACTCCATTGAAGAATAGAGGCAGATCATTAAAAAGGCAAAAATATTTCCTGATGGAGAAATAGGTACAATATCTGGAAGAGAGAATAGACTTTGTGGGTAAGAACTACAGGGACAGATGTTGCTGTTACAGGTGACAGTCATGGCTTAGGATTGCAGTGTCTATCAGTGAGTCTCTCTACAAGAGAGTGCGAAGGTGAACAGAGTGGTAATCAGTTGGCATCCATGGCAGAACAATTCTTATATCGGGAGCCACATTGAGATTGGGTATCTATGTCACTTCTATAGAGTCATGATGGCCAGAGTAGAGAGGGCTGGTACCTACCTAGCCAGTATGGATGTGGAACCAGGAGCATTTGAAGCTATGGGCAGGATCCACAGGGGAAACAGTGGCCAGGTTTTGCAGAGAGCAGGATAGAGTGCTGATGACAGTGGGGAAGGGACAGATTTAGTGCCTCCCCATAGAAGATGGCTTGGCAAGAGTGCAGGTGGCAGACAAGGCAGAGCCATTTGTGTCAAAGGCAGCATAATGAGCAGCATAGCAAGCAGTGGACCAGCTATCCAGCCTGGGGTGAGGGGAACACTGAAGACTGGTAGAGTAGACTCCAAGCAGTGTAGTAAAGGAGATGCTATGGTCTCAGGACCTCAATTATAGTCAGTCTAACTCCTGTGACCTACACGAAGGAACTGATCAGTCTTTCTCTTAACTCTATTTGTAATCTCATGATAGAAGAGAGTATAATTTAAGAATTCATTGATTTATTTGAGCCCCAGGAGTTTTTGGTTTTTTGTTAGAGATTCATCAAAAGAGACTGCAGCGTCTGATGGCCCTGGATACAAGCTGACATTTCAAGAATATGCTTATTCACAACAAGAAGTAGCCTATACTCATAAAAGCAGCAACAGTGTTCCTTAAAGGCATCATTAAGCCTAACTACATGATGCAAACACCACAGGATATTAGAGTTGAATTATATGTTACCTAATCTATTCACTCATTTTACAGATAAGTCAAGTCCCAGAGAGTATGACAGTTTTACTAAGATTACAGAAGGTTAAGACTTTATGTCTCCCTCAGCATCCTGTCTGCTGTGCATAAAATGAACAGTTATTATAGTGGAATAATTTGAAAAACATGGACATTTGGTTTGTGCTATAGCTAATAGACTTCTCTCCTCACCCTCACATGCACATAAGAAAGCAGCCAGAAGCCCTGGCTTCAAGTGACAGAAAGCTCATAACACCATTACAGAGAACAGACTCAAGGAATACTGAGGGATGGGTTTGGAAGTTAGTGCATGTGGACAGTCTGAGTTTGCTTTATTTCATGATCCATTGGGTGAGAAGAAATCATGTGTGTTCAGGGAGGTAGACTGTGTTGTCATGCTTTGAATGTAAAATGTCCCCCATAGGTTCATGCATTTGAAGTTGATCCTTAGCTGTTTTGTATCTGAGTCTTGAAGTTTGATGACCCGGGGTACTTTGTGCTCATTCTCTGCTTCCTACCTGCAGATACAGTGTGATCAGATGCCTCATGTTCCTGTCACTGTGATTTCTCTGACAATATGGCCTGTATCCCTTCAAACCACACACTCTTCTTGTCAAGAATCTGGTATCAGAGATGAGAAATGTAATGCATATATATGAGTATATATATACTAACTTTGCATGCTTCCCAGTTTCCCTAGGAAGAAGGTGATGAGGATGCATCCTAGCAGCTCCCATTGGGCAGGTCTCAGCTTGCTAATATTCTATAGCAAAGATTTCTGCCTTACAGTCTTCAGATTTAATACTCAAATCAAACTTCTTTCCCTAATGAGATCAGTCCTTACATTGCACCAATGCTCTTCTCCACAGCAATCACTCTTCTAGCTTTCCCTGCATGCATCTTTGGTTTTGCCTCCTCTAGGCTATAGTCTGTGGCATAGTGCTTGAATATGTTTAGTAATCACATTGCTTTCCCCAATATAGGATATCTTTCTCTGAAGTCCTATAGTTGGGGATAAAGAATTATCTACAAAAAAATGGTTTGTGGTTTTTCCTTACACCTGAAGTCCTTATTTGTACTTTTGGAGTCATCGGGCATCTTCTTTTTGATTTCCACCCTCCTGGCAAATGCATTATACAATCAGCTTCTATGCTACCAATAATTCTTTTCCATGTGCATTATCTTATCAAGAATCTACCTTTCAATCCATGAAAAAAGCAGGCAAAGGGCCCAAAGTCCATTACTTCATGAGCACTCAGTAAATATTAGGTCTCCTCCAAATGCATATCAACTCTCTTTCAGGAACATTCTCTGAGTAACCAACTCCCATCCATGAATTTATCCTGCACAGTCGGCGTTTAGTTCAGGTTATTCTGTGTCCTTGTTATCTTTTAACCTTCAGCTGCATTTCAGCCTTTAAGCACATGGTCTCCCAGCTCCATATTTTCTGTTTCTCTATCCAGTGGCCTGGAAGATAAGAGCTTAATAGCTTCCATCAACACTGTTGCTATAGCATGGCTAGAATGTTCTTAGCTCCAAGAACCACTGTATCACTGTCTCACCTTTTAAATCCCACAGTGGAATAGTAAGAATGTAAGCATGTGAGTCAAAGAAAGAAGAGGAAGAAGTTAAATAAGCATGTGCCATCTCCGCTCTTCTCTAGAAATCCTCTCACACTAAAGAAAAAGATAAATAAGGAGGGACAGTAACAAGTGTCGGGCAGTGATATGTGTTAGCATCATCTTTGAGTCTGGTGCCTGTAAACTTCTGACTCTACTGAAAAACAAAGTCAACTTGAATTTATGGACCTTAGTTCTCTTAGCTTGATAATGGTAAAAGGCTTTGGGAATTGAATTGTAACTTTAATGAACACGCAAAGGAGATTTCCCTCTCTTTCATGCATGTAAGCTTCGGGATACTCTAGCTGACTACAGGTTGAGAAATGCAGTATCTTGACACCTCCACACCCAAAGCCAAGATTGGTGTTTCTTTCAGACAGGCCCCCAAAAAGCATTTGACAAAATTTGACTAAATGCTTTATAGACCATCCCTTTTGACTAAGAAAAAACCATTGGTGATTGGTTCTATTCCACAGATGGGAAACCAAGAAACGGAATTATACTTCATGCATCACAGTATAACATTATATCCTTAGTTAGTAGGAGAGTCTCTTGTTCATCCTGAGGTGGTAGGCTGTTCATGGCTAACCCAGTGTATCTGCAGTACAACTAAGATGATTAGATAGTACAAGTGGAAGCTGAGGGAATTTTCCCTAAACTGACATTCAACCCATAAACCACACCACTGTTCATATAGAGCAACTGCCCATGAAGACCAAGATAACACCCAGATCCCACTACTTAAGGGTTAGTTTTTGAAATTTGTTTTTACAGTTTTCTTTTGTGTGTTTGTTGGGGGGCAGAATGGAGGGGTTGGCATACACACATGCTGCAGCATGCAAGTTGAGGTCAGAGGATAACTTGCAAGAATTGATTCTCTCTACCAAGGGGTCTTGGAGACTGAACTCAGTTATCCTGGTTTGGAGACAGTTGTCTTTACCTGTTAAGCCATCTCACTGGCTCTGACCACTATAACCCTATAGCCATAGGGCTAATGAGAGCCTTCCACAGCAGCCCTTGGTGCCTGTGTCATTGATTAGGAAATATAATTGGCTACTTATCTCTGCTCCCTAAGTGTTACATCAGGTGTCATGTGACTTCAAAGAAGAACAAAAAGTAGTGTCAGCTATTGCCATGGAGACTTAAGAACCATCTGAATTGCTATGGCATCATAGAAGCAAGACTCCAATCATAGGTTTATAGGCTGTTGAAATCTATCTCATATTTTTAGAATGTGTGACATTTAACACACTGATGAATATTCCCAGCTTCAGTATATAGACCTTGCTTTCACATTTAGACTGGGTTTTTCAGCTCAACTGTCTGGATTTCCCCCCTTCCTGGTAAATGTTGGGTCTCCTTATGAGTAAGGATAATTTTTCCTCTGCTTTCCTTATTCTCTTAATGATGTTTACCCTTGCTTCCTACTTCCTCTTTACTCCACAGCTACGATCAATTTCTCACTAGGCTGTCTGTGTCTACTTTTACTAGCGTCCTGTCCCGTCTGATAGCCCTGGATACAAGCACACCCAGACCACTGTCTCCACCGCTCTCCACTGGTCTCACGTCATGTGCATTAGCTGGGGACTCACACACAGCTCTGTATCTCTGCTGAAAGTACACAGCTGCTTCCCTCACGCTTTTGTCTCTCAAGTTACCATCCGTTGTCATCCAAGATGATCCCATTCACTGATGTTTCCAAGCTTTGCCTAAAACCACTCCTCTAGATCGGGAAAGAGAGGGTTCTTGTTCTCCATCTTTATGAAAACTGCTATCAGGATTTTCTTTACCTCTGTATAGCACACACATGCACACACACACACACATACACACACACCCAGAGAGACAGACAGAGAGACAGAGAGAGACAAAGAGAAAGAAAAAGAGAGTTTTTACATTTCTTTTTTCTGTGCTAGTGTTAGAACCAAAGTCCTCATATATCCAAGTCAAGCCCTTTACCATATCACTAGCTGCAACTTTTGCAAACAGTGACTTCAACTCTTTTTTTTATTAATTATTTTATTAATTTACCCTCTGTATTAGTCAGGGTTCTCTAGAGTCACAGAACTTATGGTAGTCTCTATGTAGTAAAGGAATTTATTGATGACTTACAGTCTGTAGTCCAACTTCCAACAATCAACTCCCAACAATGGTCGGCAGCAGCTGTGAATGTAAGTCCGAGGATCCAGCAGTTGCTCAGTCCCACAAGGCAAGCAGGTGAAGCAGAGTGAGCTTTCCTTCTTCCAATGTCCTTATATAGGTCTCCAGCAAAAGGTATGGCCCAGGTAAAAGGTGTGTGTCACATCTTTAACCCCAGATGACCCTGCTTGAACTCGTAGATCTTCCAGTCTTAATCTTCTAGGATTCATAGCCACTATGCCACCACACTTTTAATCCCAGATGATCTTGAACTCATAGATCTTTCTATCTTAATCCTCTGGGATTCATAGCCACTATACCTCAAGATCTCCATGCCAAGATTCAGGTCGGAAACTTGTATCTCTCAGCCTCCAGATTAGGGCCAGATGAGCCTTCTAATTCTGGATTGTAGTTCATTTCAGATATAGTCAGTTGACAACCAGGAATAGCCACTATACCCTCCATATTTTATTCCCTGCCTGGTCCACCCTCTGACTTATCCACATCCCATACATCCTCCCCACCCCCATGTCTCTACGTGGATGGCCCCATGCCCCCTACTCCCTGACCTCTAAACTCCCTAGGGCCTCCAGTCTTTTGAGGGTTAGGTGCATCATCTCTGAATGAACACAGACCTGGCAGTGCTCTACTGCATGTGTGTTGGGGGCCTCCTATCAGCTGGTGTATGCTGCCTGGTTGGTGGTCCAGTGTTTGAAAGATCTCAGGTGTTCAGAATAATTGAAACCACTGGTCCTCCTACAGAGTTGCCCTTCTCCTCAGCCTTCTCTAATTCAACAACAGGGGTCAGCTGCTTCTGTCCACTGGTTGGGTGCAAATATCTGCATCTGACTCTTTCAGGTGTTTTCTGGGTCTTCTGTAGTGTGGTCATGATAGGTCCTTTTTTGTGAGTGTTCCATAGCCTCAATAATAGTGTCAGGTCTTGGGGCCTCCCCTTGAGCTGGATCCCACTTTGGGCCTGTTGCTAGACCTTCTTTTCCTCTGGCTCCTCTCTATTTCCATGCCTGTAGTTCTTTCAGACAGGAACAATTATGGGTCAGAGTTGTGACTGTGGGATGGTAACCCCCTCCCTCACTTGATGTCCTGTCTTCCTGCTGGAGGTGGGCTCTATAAGTTCCCTCCCCCTACTCTCTGGCATTTCATCTAAGGTCCTGAGACTCTCTCACCTCCTTTGAGTCCAGAGGGTCTCTCACCTCCCAGGTCTCTAGTGCATTTTGGAGGGTCTCCCCAACCTCCTATCTCCTGTTTCCATTCTTTCTGCTGGCTCTCAGGGCTTCAGTCCTTTTCCCTCACCCAATATCAGATCAAGTTCCCCCACTCCCATCCCTAACCCCATTCCACTTTCCCACTTTCTCTCTCAGATCCCTCCCTCCCCACTTGTGATTGTGTTCTTCTCTCTCCCAAGTGGGACTGAGGTGTCCTACAGATTTCAGCTCTACAGAAAAATCTTCACTAATCCCACATCCAATAGAGGGCTAATATGCAAAACATATAAAGAACTCAAGAAGTTAATCCCTAAAAAACCAAACAACCCAGTCAAAAAATGGGGTATAGAACTGAACTAAGAATTTACAACTGAGGATTCTCCAATGGCTGAGAAGCACCTAAAGATATGTTCAAAGTCCTTAGTGATCAGAGAAATGCAAATCAAAATGACCCTGAGATTCCACCTTACACCAATCAGAATGGCTAAGATCAAAATCTCAGGTAACAACACATGTTGGAGAGGTTGTGGAGAAAGAGGAACACTCCTCCATTGCTGGTAAGATTGCAAACTGGTACAACCACTCTGGAAATTAGTCTGGAGGTTCCTCAGAAAATTGGAAATAGATCTACCTGAAGACCCAGCTATACCACTCTTGGGAATATACCCAAAATATGCCCCACTATGCATAAGGGCACGTGTTCTACTATGTTCATAGCAGCCTTGTTTGTAATAGCTAGAAGCTGGAAATACCTAGATATCCCACAACAGAAGATGGATACAGAAAATGTGGTTCTTTTATACAATAGAATGCTACTCAGCTATTACGAATGAGGACATCCTGAGTTTTGCAGGCAAATGTATGAAACTAGAAAATATCATCCTGAGAAAGGTAACTCAGACCCAAAAGGACGTGCAGGGTATGTACTCACTAATAAGTGGATATTAGCCAAAAAAAAAAAAAAAAAAAAAAGTACAGAATACCCAAGGTACAGTCCACAGAACTCAAACAGGACTTCAACTCTAAACTTTGAATTGTTTTTCTCAGTACTGGCAGTAGAACTCATGGCCTTGTCCATGCTGTTCAAGTAAAGGCTCTGCCACTGACTTCTGTTTCAATCTCCCACATTACCAACTGCATATGACCTGGCCTGGTTAATGCCTTCCTCACAAGTTTCTAGCATGTTGTCTAAACTTACTCAAAAGATATTGATTAGCTGGTTAAAACAGAATTGTGTATAACCTATTTAGTATTGAAGAAAATGAAAGGAAAATTATAAACGCCTTCTAAGGAAATAAAATTCATATAAGAAAGCATTGCTAACAGAAACCCATTATGTTGCTCTGCTGCCATGTGGTAGTCTCCCTTACACTGTTTTCATTCATCCAGTCTCAACCTGGTTCAGAAAGACCCTCTTTTGAACCTCTCTCCTTGAGAGAGTTCTTGAATCCCTCAGACTTTTTCTCTTCTCTTATAACGCTCTCTACAGAAGAGCCTTCATGCTCTTTCCACTGTATTAGGGAAAAGTTCAAGTGCATCCATGAGTGTGATACTACCGATGTGTGACTCTTACTGTGTTTTCAGGAAACTCTGTGTGTCTCTCCTCCAGGTTACTAAGTGTGAAAACATAACAGGTTCCTTGAAAGATGGCAAGTAGTTTTGCATACATTTTTCTTACAGGGGTCAGCAAAGGATGATTTATTCCTATTGCATTTATAATCACCTCAATAGACTGCAGCTGTCAGCACCAGGTACACAGTAATGTGAATTAAATATATTTGCACAGACAGCAATGCCACAAAGAAACAAAGAAAAACAACCTGTATTTGCTGACTCTACATCAAGCACTCCGCTGTTATCCTTGTCAATGCTAGGTCAAGTTAAATACTGTTTTTGGAAATTTCACTCTGGACTAACCATGGCTAATTTTGTTTTCTGTTTGAATAAGATGCCTGGCACTTATGATCTGGGGAAGAATATGAAGAGGATGCTCCTACTGCAGATGACTTTGAAACACATACAGACTGTCTGTAAGTCAATGAAACAGTATGCTGCCTCTCCTCTGATAGGCTGCTTCTTAATTAATCTACCCATCAATCAAGAGTAATGTACCAAGTGATGGGCCTCACTTTGCAACTCTGTCATGGACGCTCCAAATCCTTGTATTGTGTGGTTTTATGTCTGGAGACCTCATTATATCAAACAAAACCCAAACTACAGGAGCCAGCAATGGACTGTGCTACTTTGAAACACTTCTGCTGTCTTCTCATACAGCAAGTGTACAGTAAAAGCTTGTGGAGGAAAAAAGAGTTAGCAGAATGGATGTAGATCATGGGCACAAACCAAGCTTCTGGGAGCTTAAGACTTAGGTGGAGAAGAGACAAAGTCCAGTCGGAGCCTGTGAAAGGCAGTCTGTGGAGCAGGGTGAGGTGATGGCGGAGTGGAAGACCACACAAGCTGTAGTCAGTCGATGGCTGGGTAGAGAGCGAACCATTGAGGAAGGCTTCATGAGTTCTAACATGTGCTGTGAATTTGTGGAAATGGGCATAATCTGTAGCTGTGAGGTCAAGGCAGATTGACGAGAACAGGTATAATTAGCACTGAAGGCTAGATGGTACACAGCAAAGGGAATGCTAGCTAGAATCAGACTCCAATCAGAGGCTTGTCCCATAGCCTCTTTAAAAAAAAAAAAAAAACGCTTCTGCCTTTCTCTTCCATCATAACTAATGGGATTCTTAATATCCAAGACTTTATACAGGCTGGGGGATTCATAAGAAAGAAACAGAATGCCATTTGAATGAACAATGTTAATCTTCTTAATAGGTTATGGTAAACAGGCACATTAGCAAGAAATGGACCAAGACATGTGTACACCTCTATAGTCACAGACTGATATACTCCATCTGCAGTTTGTTGTTGTTGTTGTTTTAAAAGCACATGCTTAGACATACCACTGTGACATTTTAGGGTCAGCACCAGGTCCCCTTATCAGGTTACCGGCTTACTCCTTAGCCTGGTGACACAGAGGGCAATACAGTTTCCTTTCCAATGCTCCAGACTTCTTTTTCTTAATTAGTTCTGTTCTGAGCGGCGACTCCCTCCCTGCCACCTGTGTCTCATCCCTATTGCAAGTCTTCCCATTTTAAAGCTGATATAACTGAGGGAAACTTCCACCGTGTAGTTCTCTGAAGATGGGGTTTTAAGGAACTGAAAGTCTAGGGCTTAGGAGTGTGCAGTTAACTGCAACCCTGAGGCATTTCCCACCTGCTCTGATTCTGACTGCTCTGGAAAGTCACCTACTGGAGGTGTTGCCATGGATACTCAGGATTGACTCTGATCATTATTGCTATGCAGTGTGTGTGTGTGTAAAGGGAGGCCTTGAAAACACTCTGAAAACTGCCAGAGAATGAATGGAAAGTACAGGCCTTCACATAACACCCAGCTCCATTGTTCATGGGGTACTGATAGTTCTTATATCCACTTGATTTTTTCTCAGTCACCAGTGTTTCACCTCCATGCCTCCCCAGTTCCTCTACACCTATGCTGTGTCCCCATGACAATGCCTTGGGTATGTACCCTATGCCATTGGGTACCTCATTTTTTATGATGGTTCCATACCACATGGGTGCCTAAGCTCTCATGTTGATATACTGATGCCATGAGTGTATGCTATATACCCACAAGGTACCTTAGCTCCTACAGGATGAGTCTGAGTTTCACATGAACATCTGGATTTCCTTCCCTTTTAACCAAAGTGAAATCTGTGCCACTTATATTAGCAGTTTCACACATTAACAGTGCACAACTAAGACTTTTATCTAGGTCTAAAATATTTCCATCATCCCAATGGAACCCCGGGACCATTTAGCAGCTCTGAGAGTTATCATATCTTTGTATTGGAAACATTCAAAATTCATGAGCTATTTTAATGGATCACTCATACCTGTTAACTAGTGTCAACCATACTCGCCCTAATGGGCTACAGAATACAAGAATCTATTCCTCTTAGCCAGTCAAACCCCTGAAGCCATTACCAACCTCTCCACCTCCCTTGCTTTTCCCATTGTCCCTGGCTCTAGAAATCACTGTTCTTGACTTCTGGGATAAACTGTCAGTTTCTTCTTTGAAGAGAATGCACAGCCTTTGTCTTTCATGCCTGATATTTCACCGAGCACATCCTTGAATTACATTCATGTTGCAGCAAATGACAGATTTTATTATTTGTATGTCAAATAAGGTTCCATTTCCTTTATCTGCGCATCCACTGATAGAGTTCTAGCTTGGTTTTACATGTTAGCTAGGGCAAAGAGTGCTGCATTAACATGCAAGCATAGATATTTCTAGGACATGTTGGTTTTCTCTCCTTTGGAGAGAAACACCCAGGAATGGGATTGCCAGATCATATGGCAGCTCTATTTTCAATGTTTTGAGGAACCTCCATACTGTTTTCCATAATGGTTGCACTAATTTGCATTTCTATTACCAGCATAGGAGAGTTCCCCTTTCTTCATATCCTTGCTAGTACACACACACACACACACACACACACACACACACACACACAGTATGTATAGGGACTGGGAAAATGGCTCATTTGGCAAAGTGCTTACTATGCAAGCACAAAGACCTAAATTCAATCCTTATAACCCAAATAAAAAGGTGAGCATGGTGATGTGCATTTATTATCATTTATTCGTTCAATGTATACAGTAATGAGAAAGCAATATACTTTAATCCCAGAACTGGGGAGAGAGAAGAGTCAGATTCCTGGGTTTCCTGACCAGCCAGACTGCTTACTCAACAAACCTCAGGCCAGATAGAACCTTTCTGAAGAGTCACACTTAATGTTGAACTCTAGCCTGTATGTGGACACATGTGCAACCATACACATGCACCCAAACAAACATGTACACACACACATAGAGCGGGATGTCTTGTCTCTTCGTGGTTTTAATTTGTACCTCCCTGATGATTAATGATGCTAACAACATCCTCACACTCTTATTGGCTATCTGCATGTGTCTTTTGAGAACTGCCCATTTCTGGTTACTATTCTGATCATGGGTAAGTAGTTTGCAAATATTGTCCCATTCTGTAAGTCGTCTTTTTAACTCTTGATTATTGTACTTGTACAGCTTTTAGACTGTGGCCAGTCTTATTAGTCCATTTCTACTTTTGTAGGCAGCGCTCTCGGTGGACGTGGCTGAAGGAAAACTCTTCACCTAGACAATGTCTCATAGGGTTTCCCATATATGTGCGTCTAGAAAACACAAGAGAAAAAGCTTTTCAATTCTTCTGCATGTCAATAGCCACCCTTGCTTGCATCCTTTATTAAGGAGACTTGTTTTCCTAATGTGTATTTTTGCTAGTTTGTTGTTGTTGCTGGGCACAGATTGGTCATAATTATGTGGATGTTATTCCCCATTCACCTTCCCACTGCACTGCTCTGTGTGCGTCCTTTGCAGTGTGTTTGGGCTGCAATGTTATTCTGCCTCCAGCTTTCTTTGCTTTGCTCAGGAATGTTCTGGCTATTTAGAGTCATGAGTGGTTTTATCTAAGTTTTAGGAGCTTTTTCCTTTTTACCTGTTCCTATTTCAGTGAAAAATGTCATTAGCATTTGATAGTAATTGCATTGCTTCTGTAGATCACGCTGTATAGTGTGGGCATGTTAACAATATTAATTAGTCTGTAAAATGGAATGCATTTCCATTTGGTACGTTATCTTTAGTTTCCTTCATTGGTGTTCTGTAATTTCCATTGTGGAGATAATTCACTTCCTCCGTTAAATTTATTTATACAGGTTATTTGCTGTAACAGCTAGCATTAAGACTGTTTTTTTCCAGCAGTTTTGCTATTGATGTATATAAATACTATCGATTCTTGAAATTGATTTCATATCATGCAAACTTACTAAATTGGCTGGTCAGTTTTAACATTCTTGGTGCAGTCTAGTGTTATTGCTATACAGAATCATGATGTTTGCAAATAGGGATAATTTCTCCTCCTGCCCTCCTATTCAGAAACCCTTGGCTTTCTTCTCTTAACTCGCTGTGCTGGCTCAGACTTGAAATACTGTGTTGATTAATAATATGAGTGAATCAACCTTTACCTTGTTTCTGATCCTAGAATAAATGATAGCAGTGTGTCCTTATTCAGTGTGGTTCTGGCTGTGGGTTGTCATATGTAGACCACCCCACCACACACTGCTGCCTTACACTGGGGATTGAACACAAGACCTTTCTCACACTAGGCAAATGCTCTACTGTGACTTATATCTGAAGATTTTTTCTACTAACAAAAAATTAAACAGACTCTCACCACATTGCCTATACTGGCCTTAGCCTTACTCCATAGCCCAAGATGTCTGGACATGGCAATCTTTCTGACCTTAGCCTCCCACACAATGGTTGTGCCATGAGATCTGGCTGGCACAATGATGGTGATAACGACGATGACAACACGATGACAATGCTATTGATGATCATGCTGCTGCTACTGCTATAGTTAACCTTTATTTTTATTGAATGATTGTGTTGTTTTGCAACTGTCTATATGATTGCATGGTTTCTGCTTTTCTCTCTCCTGGTCTGAGTCATTACATTTGTTGACTTACTCGTCCATATAGCCCTGGGATGATACCCATTTGTATAGTCCCTTTGTGTGTGCAGTCAGAATTGATTAGTGACCTCTTTGTTGAAAACTTCTGCTGCTTTGTTCATCAGGGATGCTGCTCTGTGTCTTCTTTTTACCATGGCTGTGTGTGTAGCCACATCTGTTTTTGGTAAAAGGCCAATACTGTTCTCCTAATGTGAAGTTGCTTTTCTTTATTATATTTTGGTAATAGTTTGAGAATACTTCCTATTTGATTTCTAAAGGTAAACTTCATCAGTGAAGCTATCTTATCCTGGGAGTCTCTTTGTTGAGAGACATTGTGTTCCTGATTCTCTTTATAACTCTCTGTCTGAAAACTTCTGCTGCCTTTCTGATGACCAGGAGATAGAACTGGTTGCTTCTGCATCCTCATTGGACAGGCAAACTTACCCACAGAGAAGCAAACACTCACAGACAAGGGGCACACACAGCGAAAGAAAAAAATGTGAGAAATGAATGAGCATGTGGTGAAAGGAGTCAAGAACTTGAGGACAGTCCTTCCTTATGGGAAATCCGCTTAGAGTTTAAACTCTACCGAGCAGGTATGCCTAGTCTTTTGCCATTGTACACCACACTGTCATCTACAAAGTCTACACTCAAGAAGTGTGTGAGTTATCAAAAAAATAATTGTTAGAAAAAAGAAATCTTATAATGTTTTAGGTAAGCTTATAGTTGTATGTTGGGCTCTACTCATAGCTGTCTTTGACCTCATGCATCTGAATGCAGCCCACAGGCTATAGGCTGGACATACTTGGATATAGGGAAATCATCATAGTCATTTTTTAAAATTAAGATTCAAGCGTCCAAACTCTACAGGAAAATGTTATTATGTCACCACACACCCAGCCTTTGGCATTCTCTACCTGAGAAAATATTCACAGTAGATTATTAATTTTAAAATAGTTAATCATAACTATTTTATGTGACAAAACATTTGTTCTTGATGTATGTACAAACCCTTCACATACATGTGGGCATGCATGTATTTCCATGTCTACACACACAGAAATAAGTCAGTCACAATGTTTACAGTGAGAAGTAATTTTTCTATTTCATAGTCATTATTATTTTATAAATTTACCATGAACTGTTATTGACAATAACAAGCAAAATCCAAACAGGTGGCACCAGACTATTTACTTCTTAACTCACCCACAGTTATATGACATCCTTATTCATCAACCGTATATTGAAACACTCTTCTAGTGGACTATAGAAAGCATAATGGGAAGAATGTAGGACTAAATAATAATTCTTATTTGAGGGGCTTTTACCATCTGGGAAGTCAAAAGATAGAGTTTCTGAAATCTCAGGTTTCAGAAATCTTTTGGTCTAACAGACCTTCTACTTGTCCTTCAAATGTCCTTACTGAAATACTGCCTGATTGTTCAGATACCAGGGGCTGAGAACTGCAAACCCCATGAAGGCTGTGGGGAAGGCCCCTCCCTTTTAGTTGACTGAAGCCTTAAATCATGTCTTCCCCAGCCATGGTTTTCCTCTTTCTTTAAAAGTGAAGGGTGAGTCTATTCTCTAGGCAGGTTTAAAGAAAATAATGAAAACTATTACTACTAGAATACATGTTGTTTCTTTCTTCCATAACATCAAAAATGTCTACCCTGTTCTCTTAACATCCCCTTTTATATAGTCTAGATGCCCTGGTTTTTATTTTTTGCTTTTGTGGAAACAGGTCCATAAGGGGTTAAAACATAACCTATTATAATCCAGTAAATTAGAAATGGAGGGGGAAAAACCAGAAATCATTTTTCAAGAATGTGGCCCAGGATGTCAGTGAAATTTAACAAGGAAACCATACCTGTGAGAGGATCATTTTGACATTAGATAGTAAATCTTTCTGGAAAAAAAAAGATCTCCCTGTCTTCCTTTGCATAAAAAAAAAAAAAAATCAGCTGCTATGAAGAAATAGCAGAGAGACACCACAGCCACTTGAAGCTGAATGTAAAAATTATTTCCCCAAGGCTCCCCATTTATCTAACTCTCTCTTCAGATAATAAATAAACTTGCTCAATTTTGAACATCCAGTCTGACTCTTCATGCAGTGAGATCTCCAGGTGTGCACTGTAGTAGAAGGAGCCATGCTGGGTCCAATCAATTCCTACATGATTGTCAGTGGGAAGGGGTGATATTCATGACCATATCGCCCAGAGTGGCGCCAGCTCTTTTTTGGAGGATGTATTCTATGATAAAAATTAATAGTAGTAACTACATGGATTAGGTGAACCAGAGCCCCCTTCCTTCATGGAGATAGCCCGGGGAAGGTCATTGACAAGGTAGCCAGTCATTGTATCAATTGTCACTGTTTCCTGTGCCTACATGGAGCACATACAAACTAAAAATATGAATGATTCCATTCTTTAGTACTTCTTTGTGAGTACATTTATGTATACATTTGTGTGTGTGCACAAGTGTGTGAGAGCAAGTATGTGCATGAAAGTAGATATCATTGTATGTGTTCCATAATTACTTTCTACATTATTTTTTTGAGATAGGCAGGGTCTCTCACCGAACCTGGAGTTTGCTGATTTGTCTGAACCAGCTGTCCAGCAAGCTGTAGATATTTTCCTGGCTCTACTCCCTAGAATATTGGGAGCATGTATCTCATGCTCCACTATTTGATGTGGGTTCTGGGTCCTCATGCTTGGACAGCAAGCACTTTAGCAGCAAAGCCCATCTTCTCAGCACATTTATTATCACCATTTTACTCTGAAACTTTAAATTCAGAATAACAGTTGGTCTTCAACATGTAATCAATATATTTATGACTTCTTATGATGGTGCAAAAGTATACCTGCCCCAAACCCTATTTCTCATTCAAGTGTTTCATAAATTATGTGAGGTATTCAGCACTATTACTGAACAGAGTATACATTAGATAATTTTGTTCATGTGCAATCTAAGATAACTGTTTTGAGCACAGTTGAAGTCTTCTAGGCTAAGCTTTGGTATGTTCAGTAGGTTTTTGGCTGGTGATAGTTCAACTTGGGATGGGTTAATCATAGCATAAACGCACCGTAAGCTGAGGGACATCTGTATTTCTGTATTAGCTCTTGTGTCTCTTCATCACTTCCCGAGTATCTATGTAGGCATTTCCATCCACGGACTTTCCCAGGGAAAAGCAAGTCAGTACCAATGGCCAGGAACTGTGAAAACCGATTCTGCATTTCATTTTCAAGTTATGGCTCACTGGTGAGACAGTCTAGCCCGATGTGTGCACATACATACCTACCATCACACATACATATTTGCACATGTAGTCATGGAACTATGATTAATGGAAACCTGGGATAGCTAAAACTAAGAGTGGTCACTTTACTAAGATCAATTCAACCTTAAGCTACTCCAAGTAGATAGGTTTATCTACTCCCCACTGCTCAGTCCCATGGTCTCTGGCTATGTTGAGCTTCATGCTTTGGTATCAAGTTTAGTTCCTGATTAAACATTAAAATGTACCTGCTAGCAAATAGATTTGTGGTATGTGAGGAGCCATACTTGCCCAAACATTTCTCAGAGGCTCAGATGAAACTACAATGGGAGCTTTAGTTCTGTGTTTCTAGTGGTATTTAGGCACCACTTGATCTCAACCAGCAGGTCTTTTATTGACAGGGTCCTGATGGTAAGGTACCAGGGGGTGAGAAAGATAGAGAAGATAAAATCTCAGGTATGTATGTTGGTCATAAGCTTTGTCTTATGCCAAGCAAGTTAATTAAGAAATACTAAGTTAAGCAGTGTTGGCAAAGAAAACACAAGATATACCTAAGATAATGCTGCCTTAGGACTGATATAAGCACAGCCCAGAGGGGAAGAGTTGGGTCCCCAGAAGCCACAACCTTGACTCTTCTGAGACACTGGGTCAGACAGGACTTGCCAAGTCCATTCCTGGACAAAGGAACAGAGGACAAAAGCTCCCTTTGTCCTTTCATTGGGACTTCTGAGATAGCCTTGGGCTGGTCTAGTTCCCTACAGGGGTACTTGAAGAATCTGAATGATTTGAATTAAAGACTAATATTGGGCTTAAATCCAGTTTCTATATGCTTATTCCTAGAAGAGAAAGTCCAAAAACCAAATGGTACTTAGGTGTTACTTCATTGTGGGTGGATATTTTTATAGTTTGCATATGAAGTATTCCTCAGAGGAACTCTCTTTGCCAATACTGTTTGACTCAGTACTTTTTTAAATTAGATATTTTCTTTATTTACATTTCAAATGATATCCTCTTTCCTGGTTTCCCCTCTGGAAAAAACAAAAAAACCTGTTCCCTCCCCCCTCCTCCTGCTCACCAACCCATCCTCTACCACTTCCTGGTCCTGGCATTTCCCTACATTGAGGCATAGAGCCTTCACAGGACGAAGGGCCTCCCCTCCCATTGATGACTGACTAGGCTGTCCTCTGCTACATATGCAGCTGGGGCCATGAGTCCCACCATGTGTATTCTTTGGTTGGTGGTTTAGTCCCTGGGAGCTCTGAGGGTACGAGTTAGATCATATTGTGGTTCCTCCTAAGGGGCTGCAAGCCCTTCAGCTCCTTGGGTCCTTTCTCTAGCTCCTTCATTGGGGACCCTGTGCTCAGTCCAACAGATGGCTGTGAGCCTCTACTTCTGTACTAGTCAGGCTGTGTTTGAATACCTGCCCCCAGATGATAGTACTATATTGCAAGGCTATAGAACCTTTTGGATGTGAGGACTAGATGGCAGACACAGGACTGTGATAGGATTGTGACCCACCCCAGTTCTGGCCCCGAGAATGCTGTTTGATCCACAAAGATGGAATGGGTCATGCTGTGAGTTCTTATCATCATGGATGGAACGCCAGGCACCATGGTTTCTGTGCCAGGAAAGTATGTATTCAAACAGCCTCCTTTCCATTAAATTGCTTCTTGTTAGTACTCAGTCGAAGTGAGATGACATGTAACCAATGCAGAGGTCAGCCCCTATGAGCTAATATTAATTACATCATGGTTTAGTGGCTTGCCTTCTTCATTTATCTTGATGTTGGTTCAAAATTCTGTCTCTATAAACTTCTGATCAAGCTGGGCACATGCCTTTAATCCCAGCACTTGGGAGGCAGAGGCAGGTGGATTTCTGAGTTCGAGGTTAGCCTGGTCTACAGAGTGAGTTCCAGGACAGCCAGGGCTACAATAGAGAAACCCTGTCTCGAAACAACCCTCCCCCCCCCAAAAAAAAAAAAACCAAAAAACTTCTGATCAATATAAATCTCTCAATAAGCATCATGTTACTGGGATCCTGGGCCCTATGCAAGAGCAGCAAGCACCTTTTACCACTGACGTCATCTCTCCAGTACTGAGAGCATTGGTTTTGATTCTTGTATGAAGAAAGATATTGGTTTTGACACAAAGTGTATAATTTTTTTCTACCTTCTAAGAAAGATACCAGAGACTGTTATCAACAGGATGATAGGTGCAGATTTGCCAAAAATAGAGTACATAACTTAGTTTCACTTCTGAAGGAGGAGAGAATTATAGAAAGAGGTTTAAAAAAGATACCACTTCCTGGGATGCTTCATGGGGATTTACATAGAGGAGGATGGTCATAAGATGCTGAGCAACAAGCAATGTGCACTTTCCTTATACTCTTTGTCTTAGTCAGGGTTTCTATTCCTGCACAAATATCATGACCAAGAAGCAAGTTAGGGAGAAAAGGGTTTATTCAGCCTGCACTTCAACATTACTGTTCATCACCAAAGGAAGTCAGGACAGGAACTCACACAGGGCAAGAACTTGGAGGCAGGAGCTGATGCAGAGGCCATGGAGAGGTGCTGCTTACTGGATTGCTTCCCCTGGTTTGCTCAGCTTGCTTTCTTACAGAACCCAGGACTATCAGCCCAGAGATGGCACCACCCACAATGGGCTGGGCCCTCCTCCCTTGATCACTAATTGAGAAAATGCTTTAACTCTGGATCTCATGGAGGTATTTCCTCAAAGGAAGCTCCTTTCTCTGTGATAACTCCAGCATTTGTCAAGTTGACACATCAAACCAGCCACTACACTCCTCTATGATGTCTTCAATCAAATCTCTGACTCACTGGGGTTGCAATCAAGTCACTGGTTCTTAGTTTAAAGCCTACCCTTCCAGATGCTTCTTTCTGATGTTGGATGGGGTTTTCAGAAGCATGGTCCCCAGTTTCTCTTTCAAGCCCTGCCTTGAGGCATGGCAGCACCAGAGGCTGAGGCAAGGAGCCTGTTCTTCCCTGTGATCTCTGATTCTTCCCATTCCTGTCCCTTTTAAGACAGCCTGGCTATGGGACCTGACAGGACATTTAACTCTGACAGCCTAATTCTTACCCAGGCTGTCTTCCTGTAATCCATGCAGGATACTTCTGTAATATCACCTGGATGATATGGGATGAGGGCAGAGAGATGCAGGAAGGGGAGTCTGAGATCAGGAGACTGAAGATAACACCACATTCTAGAACATGCCTGGGCATTTGGAAGTAGTTAGAGATGGTGTAACTTCATCAACAATATATCGCTTGGTTTCACCTCTCTCTCATACGGAACAAGGGCAGTGCAGCTGAGTATTCTCTTACTTTCTGATCCCTGCCACTGAGTCATCTTGTTTGGCCTCCAATCACTTGGCTGTTCAATCATGATAGACCCCCACATGCTTGTGATTTAGTGGAATGCAATTACGAGAACGGGACTCCCAGCTGTCTTCTCTTGCCATTGTGTTGGAATTTCCCTTAATTTACATATGTCCCACTTCTAGGATGATTATGACTTTGGTCAAAACGTTTACAGCTCTGCCTGGACATTTCCCTGCAGTGGTTCTCAACCTGTGGGCCATGACTCCTTTGGTAAATCTCTATCTCCAAAACTATTTACATTGCAATTCATAATAACAGTAGCAACATGGCAGTTATGAAGTCACAATGAAAATGGTATTACGGTTGGAGGTCACCACAACATGAGGGATGGTGTTAAAAGGTCACAGCTTTAAGACAGTTGAGAGTCACTTGCATGTCACAGCCTGCAGCTCTCACAAACATCAGTAAAAAGGGGCTCATCAGCATTTGAAGGCTCACAGAGGTAACCCGAACACGTCCATCTTTAGCGAACCTTAGGAAAGCTAGCCAACTTTCTTGTTAAAGTAGGTAATAGTTGCTTTTAAAATTTAGTGAAAGGGGGCTGGTGAGATGGCTCAGCCAGTAAGAGTACAGACTGCACTTCCAAAGAGGTTGTGAGTTCAAATCCCAGCAACCACATGGTGGCTCACAACCATCCATAATGAGATCTGATGCCCTCTTCTGGTGTGTCTGAAGACAGCTACAGTGTACTTATGTATAGTAATAAATAAATCTTAAAAAAAAAAACAGTGAAAGCGAAAGAAGAGAATCAATGACATTTTTCTACCCACTCATAAATACATACTAATTAAGAAGGCTTTTAGTGAGTTAAGGGAAGTTCACTGTGCACTAAGCCATTTAAGTCAATGCTAATCACCATAGCTGGGTTTAATTTCTTTATATGTGTGGGATACTGTGCTTTGAACCCATGGTCTCACATATGCTAGGCAGGTACTATAGCACTGGTTACACCCCTAGCCCTCTTGCTACTTATTTTGGGATGGGGGTCTCATTGAGTTTCTCAGGGTGGACTCTGCAGCCAAGCAGGTACTGAACGTTCAGTCTTCCTGCCTCAGCCTGCTTAGCACAGGATTGCAGGCCTGTGCCACCACGGCCAGCTAAGTCTTTCTTCCTCATTGCAAAATAGTTGAGGACCCACTGGGTCAAAGAACTGCACTTGGGATGATCCGGTGCCTTATGCAGAGCATTGTTTTCCCACCATAAAGTGGCACTTACTTAATTCTATACATGGGATGTCGTTA
This sequence comes from Mastomys coucha, assembly GCF_008632895.1. Classification (NCBI taxonomy): domain Eukaryota; kingdom Metazoa; phylum Chordata; class Mammalia; order Rodentia; family Muridae; genus Mastomys; species Mastomys coucha. The sequence goes on along the minus strand of NW_022196913.1, from coordinate 1,098,604 downwards.
CCAGATCAGCACTGGAAGCGAGCACCTGAGGCATCGTACCTGTGTAGCAGGAAGAAATGGGAATCCGAAGCTGAAGGGGAGGCTTTTCATACCCAGGATAGCCCAGCTGCATGGAGTATCAAGTCTACTGAGACTCTACAATAACTGTTTCATCAGAAGGAGAAGCCCCAGCACCCAGTGACATGCAGAGAGCCACACAGAGGTTGAGGCATTGAAACAAATTCCTTGCCTTGGGCCCCATCTTAAGTTAACTGCCTCCGCTCCAACCCTCCCTAACAAAACTCTGTCTGCTCATTCTTTTTGAATTAAATGCAACACTTGACTTCTTTGAGTCATTAGAGATTAAAACTCTCTATAAAAAATTTTATTTAGTATATAAAAATAATATTAGCCATTGAAATGAGAAAGATTTCTGTCAGCTTATTATCTCCGTGCCATGAAAGATGCTGCTATCAGTTTCAAAATAAAAATTAGCTAGAATAAAATGAAAGTTCCATTGCTCTGTTGTACTGGCCATAGGTCAGCTGAGGACTTTGTGTGGCTGTGGCTACTGTACTGGCTAGTGCTGATGTAAGGATATTTCCCTCTTCATGGAAAGGTCATAAGAGGAGGTCTGAGCAGATAGGGCACTCTGTAAATGCTTGCTTTATAAGCACAAGGACCTGAGTTTGATCCCAGTAATCATGTCAAAACTTGGACTTGGTGGTATAGTGTATGTCTGCAATCTCAGCTCTGGGAGGCAGAGCCAGGATTATTCCTGGAGTTTGCTGTCCAGCTAAACAGCTAAATCAGTAAGTTCAGAGAGATACCCTCTCTCCTCCAAAAAGGCAGAGAGCAATTGAGGTGGATACTTTACATCAATCTACCCCCCTCTCACTCTCTCTCTCCCCCCTCTCTCTCCACATAATACAGTGTATATTCCACTCATACCCCCAGAGCTGTATTCATATGCTCACACATGTACATACACAGACAGGCCACATGGTTACAGAACTCGACATGTATTTGTATTCCCAGAATCTTTCTGGTGCTCCAGTAACATGCCTGACCTGCTTCCCAGGTAACCAGCAATCATTAATAGGGAATAAGAAATCATAGATTCCCCAGAGACCAAGTGATTGTAGCTATTTGGAAGCTGGGTTCAGCTTTGCGAGGGTTCAGCCTCTCTCTGTTCACTGGATGATGCAAAATGAACTTTTCCTAATTTGAAATGGCTTTTCCAAGACCCCCTTCTCACTTTGCTTTCTTTACTGGAAAGAGCATGGAGGAGGTGCATCCATAATCTGATGTGGCCCTTCTGAACTTTTTCTTTTGTTTTGGTTTATCAAGACAGGATTTCTCTGTGTAGCCCTGGCTGTCCTGGAACTCACTCTGTAGACCAGGCCTTCTGAACTTTGTGACCTTCCTGTTTATGCTTTATCTGTAGCTCTCTCTCACACACTCTTACACCAGCAAAAGCTCCACTCTCCTAGTACAAGGACCAGCTGATGCCTTTCATACAGGTGTAGGTTCAAATCCCAACCTTTCAAATGCAATAAAGGCAATGCCAGGGATTCTGCTTGGTTACCCCTGGAGTGGGGAGTGGATGGGGTCCCTCTTGCCTGCTCTGGTCTAGACTTGTATCTGCTGTGTGCTTATCACACAAGGTCAAAGGCTAGACTCAGAACCTATCACTCTGTGAGACTCCCATTCTTTTTGGAATTTACTGTATATTCTGGGTAAATGGATTCAGACACAAAGGCTGGCTTCCTGCTAGCTTTCCCAGGGGCTGCTTCTCTTGTCCATTTGATGTACAACATGGCCTGCTACCGGTGACATAAGCTCAGAAGTTGATTGGTTGCTGGGCTCCTTTCAGAGCTCAACATCCTGATAAACTAATGGATGCTCACATCACCACAAGGGCATCCATGGCTCTCATAACCTTCTCAAAACACGAGTTCACAGGGCTTCTCTCCATCCCAGCAACAAACTGACAGCCAGCCAGCACTTAACTTGTGGGAAATTACAGTTTAAAGGAAATCTCACAACCTCAGCTATCTCACGCTAAAAGTTCACGGTTTGCTAGAAGTTCACGGTTTGAAATTGAGTACAAACCCATCTAATTCCTGACCTGTTGGTCACTGCTGAGCTCCCTGCTTTCCTCTGCCTCTTACTGGCACATGCCATCCCCCTGTTAATCACCTACCTGAAGATCCAAGCTTCAACAAGGGAGGCAAACACATTGTTTTTTGTTTGTTTGCCTTTGCTGCTATTTTAGGTACTGGACTTCAAACTCAGTCCAACTCTTGCAAATGCTCTACCTACAAAGAAAACTCCAACCCCAATGCATGTGTTTAACCAGCAACAACACTAGAGGGTAAAAATCAACAGTCACCCTCACTTTGCATTATTTGATACTAATACAAACTGGAGTTAAATTGTCTGGGAAGCCATTGCTTCCAGACTGAGCCAGTGGCTTTTAAAAACTAATCACTCATTTTATTTTATGATATTAGGCTGAATATCTGTATTCCTACGAAGCCTTATGTACAAGTCAACCCAGTACTTGTAACTTTATTACATATAATGATAAGAATCTAGACAGAAGACCCAAAATGTTCAGAGGAATGAAATGGTTGATAAACAGTTTAGTCATTGTCTGGCTAGAGATGTAAGGGCCAGGAACCATGGTTCCTTCTGGAGAACAAGTAAGAGCAGAAAACATACTTGACATATAAAATATGACTTCAATCCAGACCCCAATCTTTCCATCTGTAAATTTACTACACTCTTCTTCCCTCACTTTAGGTTTTCTGTAGAGATTAAATGAAGTAGACTTCATAAATTGCTTAGCACAATGCAGAACACAGGTAAGAGACTCATAAATGTCAGCTATCGTGATAGCGTAGGTGACAAAACACATATAAATATTAGAAGCTTACAAATGTGCACGCAGAGAGAATACAGATGAGGCAGTAACGTAGCAGGGATCTGAACAGGGAGGTTACTGGTGATTCCTATTTCCTTTTGTTTTTTATTAAAAGATTTATTTATTATGTGTAAGTACATTGTAGCTGTCTTCAGACATATCCGATCTCATTACAGATGGTTGTGAGCCAGCATGTGGGTTTGCTGAGATTTGAACTCAGGACCTCCCGAAGAGCAGTCAGTGCTCTTAACTGCTGAGCCATCTCTCTAGCCCCCTATTTCCTTCTTTTCTAAGAGATTTATCATTATTTATATGTATATACATATATATGTATGGATGTGTGTACATATGTCTGTCTGTCTGTATGTATGTATGTATGTATGTATGTGCCTATGTGGGTTTGTGTGCACTATGTGTGTGTAGGTGTCCATGGAGGCCAGGAGAAGGTATAGTCTCCCTGAATCTCCCTATAGTTGCTGGTGGTTTTATGCTGAGAACTGACCTTCAGTCGTCTGTCAGAGCAGTATGTTCTCTTAACTGTTGGATCATCTCTCCAGCTCCACTCTTCTTCCTGCCTAATGGTTGGATTTTCATTGCCATCCAATGGGAGCACCCCAAGCTACAGACCCAAAGTCCAAAACTCTCTAAGATATGCGAAATTCTGAGTACAATGCAATGCCACAAATGGGCCATTTCCCAAGTGATTCATGAGAAGTTGGATCATAGGCATGCTGAATGCTGAATATTGCCTAAAATAACTGCACCGTCTAGATATAAAGGGTCAACTAATAGAAGTGATGTGAGTGTCCAGGCTTGAGTATCATCTCACTACATGTGTATGCGAATGTTCAGAAATTAGAAACAGTTATGCTTGGGACTAGGGGTACTTACACTACACATTGAACACTTTTGTAATTGTAGAGAGCTGGGACAAACTTCGCCTTAACTAATTAAAATGAAGCTGTGGACCAAATACCCACACTGTCTTGGTGAGTTCTGAATCTGGTAATGGGGTTATGGCTGTTATTGGAGTAATCTGCGTGTATGCTGCTCTCTGCTCCTAGGTGCCCAAGGTTCTTGGTGAGGGGTACCACCCCCGTAACACAGAAAGGACTTCAGTAGCCATCTGGCCCACTTGTTCTCATATCAATATACGCCCTCTTATGTAGACACTGTGAGGGAAGGGCAACCTCTTTTCTAGGTGGTCCTCTAAGTACAATGGGACAAAACTCATTGTGGTCACTGTGTCTAGAGGCAGAAAGGGACACTCTAAGCATCCTGTACAGGGCTCCCAACCGTGGCCTGCTGTATTCTTAGGAGGATCAGTCACCTCTTCCAATAGACTAGAGATGTCAAAGTCTGAATGATCTCTGATCCCTCCTCCATCCAGACTCTTGAGCTTATAAGGAGGTAAGCTGAGTCATACAGAGGCATTGCTGTTTTGCTTTACCAAAGACTTCAAGTGGGAATTAAAATAGTGTCATTCTTCCAGAGCGGATGGAAAAGCTATTGCTCTGAGTGTTCCCAGTTCCTGCTGTAGTCCCTCTTCCAGACCTTGTGGGCACTGGGTGAATGTGTCTGAGGCTGTTGTACTTTTAATTTTAGGACTTTGGGTGAGCCTTGGGTCTCTATTTGTACCCTTGCTTGGCTGTTCTGTTCAAATATAAAGTAGGGATAGTCTCTGTGGAGTTCTTTTCCCAGCATCTGAATGATCCACTTCCCTTTTTATTGGTTCCTAGTTTTATCAGTCAAATAGATTAATTAGTAACATTTCAGGAGAAAATGCTAGGAGAACTGCTAGTAGCTGAGTTTTATTGACAGTTTACCTTATACTAAATCTATTCTCTGCCAACACTGACAGCAGGGACAATTCCCAATCCCAAGCTATGAGGGAGGACACAGAAGATTGGAGAGTTAGGCAGCCCATTCAGGGTTGGAGAGCCAACAAGAGGAAGACCTGTGACCTGAACTGAAGCTGTTTGGCGTGCGACTCGGTTTCTTGATTACTGTGCTTTATTGTACCCCCCCTAAGAATGCATCAGTTACTTCTCTCTTTACCATGGCAGACTACACTTTAAGGAGATTTCACTTTGGCTCATGGTACAGTCTGTCAAGGCAGAGACGGCATGGTGTCTGCAGTCATGTCTGTTTGCTTCATGGTGGCATAAAGGAAGCCAAGAGCTCAGATCTGAATATGTCAGCCAACGTGTTGACTTCATTAGTCAGTTAGGTTCAACAACCTCCCCAACAACACCATCAAGTGGGAATCAAGTTTCCAAGTGAGACAAGTATAGAGTGAAGTCTAACAACCCAGGGCCCATGACAGCACCAGCCACCTCCTCTAGTTTCCCAACAAAGCACTTAGCAACAGTGAACCCATTTGCATGGAGCTACACACAGCCTTCACCAAACAACGCAATCAAGACACTTTACTTTATGGTTCCTTAGCAACCCTTAGTAACTCCTTCTCTGCAGTCAAACACATCCTGAAATATCCTGGATCTAGGGACAGATTGTTTTAAGCATTAAGTTTCTGTTAAGGTAAACTTTTTTCTCAGAGAACTTTTAGGACAAATTTCTTGTTTACTATCTTATGCCTAGGCATGATTGGGTAAGCATATGACTAAAACCAAAAGGATATGCTTAGTGAACAAGACCTTGTATAACCTATGCCTATCAATCAAAACAAAAACACTCATATCCTGCCAATAGCAAAATTCCTCCAGTGGACTCACAAGGGATGCCACAGACAGTAATGTGTCTCGTTCAGGGAGTCTCATTTAGCCTCTTGCTCTCTTGTGGACATATCTAAGTTGTATTTTTGTTTTGCCTTTGAATTAAATGTCTTGCTAATTTGCTTCTTCAACTCTTCTGACAAGATGGCAAAAATCTGAAAGCACAAGGTCTGGACAAAAATGGGGGATCACAGACACCCAAGTCCACAGAGGCTATTTCACATTGAAACCATAATCTTTCATGGGCAGAGAGACAGAAGGTCAGACACGTCTACAGCATTGTGTCTGGAATCAAACATAAGTGTCCATATTTGTAGAGATGCAATTACCATTTCTTTCTGACAAGATCTTAAAGGTAAAGGTTAGATTTCATTATATTGGGGTCTCTTTGAATCTGTACCTTTCTCCCTAGCATAGCAAATGACTACTGTCTACTTGCAGGTAGGCAGGATGATGGGGAATTCCAAATTCTTTTCTTTTTGAATCAGTCAAACCTGCACTCCCTTTCTTCTATGCCTGGTGTGATCTGTGCCACAATGTAAATCAGCCTCAGGCACTGGACCTCACCTCCCACCTTGTTTCTCACTACATACTCCAGGTTCACTGGCGATGAACTTCAGGATAGTCTCCTATCTCCACATCCCACCTTTCCACAGAGATGCTGAGATGACAGGCACTTGCACTACCATTCCAGCTTTACATGGGTCCTGGATGTCCAAACCCAAGTACTCACCCTTACAGGACAAGATCCCAGCCCCTGAGCCATCTCCTCAGCTGGGACTTTATAAAGTTCCAAAGATCAGAAAGTGTTTAGGACTAGGATATAAGAGCTAAGTAAAAAAAAAAATCACAAGAACAGTTCCAATTAAGTGACTTGAAAAACTGTCACCCATTATAACACATTATAAACCAATTTCCTAATGGAAGCTGGAGAGGGGCTGCCAGACAGAGATTTACATCTGAAGGGCTTAAAAGCCTGGAGTCCCCTCACTGGTGCTCCAGCATGGGGAAAAGGTAGTGCTTATAGTCTCTTTATTGCAAAACAGTGACATAATGAGGTGGCATCAAGCTCTAAAATGATGCCTGGGGTGTGACTAGCTGTACCCTTTGATGTTCAAGAACAGTTGTGTCTTTGTCTGGGCTGAAGGAAATGTGCCCCAGGACAGTTCCAAATTGGCCCTCCTCTCCCAGGGGAGGAAGGAATGGCGGCTCCTGAGCACCTCCCCCCTCCTCCCTACAGAATCCTTCATAGCAAGGCACTACTCAGCAATGTCCACAGCATCATCAAAGCTTTCCCATTAGGAGTGCCAGGAGAAAGCCCAGGAAGAGTAGTAATTATTAGAAATGGTACATCATTATCCTTTGGCCTCTTTGGACTTTTTATTTCTAGGAAGAGATATGATGGCTCCAGTCATCTTTGTCTAAATGACATCCGTCCCTACTCAGCTGTATCAAATGTTTCCCCTGAGCTCCTGACACATAGTGATTTTATTTCCACTCAGTGGCAAAGCAGATCTATACTTCTGATAGGGAAAATCATTCTGCTCCTAAAGTGTTGTTTCCAAGCTCAGCTCTGCTGCCCTATAGAAGAGATGCCAGGGGAGATGTGTATACACAGATGCTGCATCACTCATCACAAGGTTACATCTCAAAAACCCTGTATAAACTACAAATGCTGCAAATAGAAAATGCATTTAATGCACGTGACCTCTCCAGCATCAGAGCTTAGTACTAATACCAGCTGCATACACCCCTTGATTGCACAGGAACTTCTGCTCGATGTCACCCACCAGCAGCAGGAGGAAATGATGTAACAATATCATTATTGATAAGCAAGAAAAGACCAAAATTCAGAGTTCAGAGTACAATTCTTACTGAATATACATTTCCCCCACCATTGGAAGGCTGTAAAACCACACATGGATCCTTGTGTATCAGGGACCATTTGCATATTATCCTTAACGTATACAAGAGATGACCAAGAAAGCAACCACCAAAGATTTCTTGACTCAGCATTCTGTCTAAGTTCCACCCCACAGTTACCTGGCAACAACGAGGTAGGCCTGGCCTTCAATAGAAGGGGCTGCTTGCTCCCTCCTCCTCTCTTAATCTCTTGCTTCTCTCTTGCTCTTCCTCTCCCCTTCCCCATTCCTTTCCCTTTCCTCTCTCTCCATGTGCTCATGGCTGGTCTCTACTTCTCTACTGTCCCTCCCTCTCTCCCTCCCTCCCTCCCTCCCTTCCTCCTCCCCTCCCTCTCTCTCTCTCTCTCTCTGCTTCTACTACCCTCTTAATTCCCCTCCTCATACCCTGAATAAACTCTATTCTATACTATATCACTGTGTAGCTGGTCCCTCAGGGGGAAGGGATGCCTTGGCATGGGTCTGCTGAAACATCCTCTTCCCCCATACCTCACCACACCCCCATATAGAACATATTCTATTTCTCTTTATCTTTTTATAAACACATCAGTGACTATTTTTGTTAAGGCAAAGATGGCATGTTGTTTTAAAAGAGATTTCAAAGTTTCAAAGCTGTGCTGTCTTAGAGCTATTGTGTGGATCATTAAGTGTCTCATTATCACCAGGCAGAGCTGCTAGAGGCCTATGCTCATGAGCGTGTATTTTCACTACAGTCCGGGTGTGTGTTTATTGTGTCTTCTTCCTCTTCAACTGTACTGACATGAAGATGAACTAAGGTGTTTTAGTCAATGTTCTACCCTGTGAAGGCCAAGGAAACTTTAAAAAAAAAGCATTTAATTGTGCCCTGCTTATAGTTTCAAAGGTTTAGTCCATTATCATCATGGTAAAGAGCATGGTGTCTTTCAGGCAGACACTCCCTGATAACTAAGTATTTGAATATATGAGTCTATGGGGTCATACTTCTTCACAAAAGGTCTTGCTCAAAGTCTACAGCTTCTCAGAAGTTTCACTCAAGGCAAACCAAGGAACATAGGGTAGAGCTGAAAATTCCTGGTTATAATAGTGAATGCTTATGCCATAGGCACAAATAAGCAGGTGCTTTGAAAATAGTTTAATGATATCATTTAGTGTGTGTATATGTGTGTGTGTGCAGGAGCTCACACTCATGTATGTGTGTCTATGTGGAGGCCAGAGGGTTCTATTCCTTAGGAACTACTCATAATTTTTATTTTTAAATTGAGAAAAGAATCTCTCATTTGCCTTGACTCATCTTTGTGGGTCCTTAGGCTGGACTTGCTGGCTCATCCGCATCTTGGGGATCTGCCTGTCTCTGCCTCCCCAGCACCAAGATTACCAGTGTACACCACCATTTTAAATTTGGTAATGTGGATTTGGGTGCTCAAGTTCAGACCTTCATGCTAGCGCAAGACTTACTGAGCAAGCCATCTTCAAAGCCCTGATCTCATTTTGTTTTGCATAATTACCTTGAAGAGCAAGCAGGTACTACAATTACTTTTGAACCTAGAGAGGGCAAATATCTTAGCTAAGATCATACTCATAGCAGACTGTGGACCTGGTTTCCAAATCTAAGTCAAAATTTTAAACAATACCAATGTCTGGAAGATAGGCATCCTAATACAATGACATAACTCTTTGGGGGATACTCTGGCCTAAGGTGCTCTGTATGGACAAAACCATTCTTTGGAATGGAGAAAGTGAAAGCGCTCTACCATTTTGTCTATATAAATCCTCCTTTCAGCTAATGTGTCCTCCTCCCTAGGTATTGGTCAAAACCCATGGGAGGGGCACCTCCTAAAGATGTCCAGTGCCCAATCTGCATGTTCAGCATGGAGATCCTGAATGTGGTTCTTCAAAGTCCGGCTCAAATGCACATCTGAGTATTAATGGTCCACACAGCACCAGCTTGGCCAGGGCTCCCCTATTAATAAGCCAAATAACTTCAGACAAACATTTCCCTAACATTTCTGGCTTTTGTTTTGTCTTTGGAAAATAAAAAAGTGGGACCAGGTTATTCCTAACGTGCTTGGGATTCTAAAACTCCATAGCATACCGTTTGAACTCAAAGCATGTATGGGGAGTCAGGGTATGTGGTATGGGGAGTCAGGGTATGTGGTATGGGTAGTCAGGGTATGTGGTATGGGGAGTCATGGTATGTAGTATAGGGAGTCAGGGTATGTGGTATGGGGGGTCAGGGTATGTGGTATGGGGAGTCAGGGTATATGGTAGAGGTCTTGGTCTTGTTATAACAGTCTCTTCCATAAGCACTAACTGTATCCCAGGTGAATTATACTCAACTCTTCAGAGGAAGTCCCCAGTGGCCTGAAGGCCTCACCCTAGGCTCTGCCTCTGGAAGGTCTCACCACTTCTTAACATCACCATGTGGGTGACCAAGCTTACAGGCCATGAACCCTTGGGAGCCACTCTACCTTGTATGTGGCATGTTTTCTGTGTGCCTCAAAATATACTGTCATGGTATCGCATGCACACAACAAAACCTATAGCATTCTGACAAGAGGAAGGAAACCAACTGTGATTTTTAAAATGTGCTTTGTGTAATATTTAATCATAAACATAGACCTACAAAGTAATAGCTTCTCTGCTAAGATACTCTTGAATTTAATAATATATAAAAATGAATTATGCCAATAAAGCTAAGAGATATATAAAAAAAAATCACATTTTTTCCATTTTCCAACTTATTGCCAAAAATCTTAGAGCAAGCATGATGGACTGGGCCATTTAGTTTAGATTTCAAACAAAATGTGAAATTTAAAAATGTTAAAGTTGGAGACTGAGGAGATGTCTCAGTGAGTAGGAGTGCTTGCTTGGCAAGCATGAGGACCTGAGTTCAAATCCCCAGTACCCATGTAAAAACCTGTCCATGGTTGAATATGCCTATAACCCCAGCACTGCTGAGCATAGAGACAGGGGGATAGCTGGGATTTACTGGCTGCCAGGCTAGCTCTAAGTTCAGTGATAGATGCTGCCTCAAAGGGAAAAGCCAAGAATGATAGAACAGGACATCTGACATCCTCTCCTCTGGCTTTCCCATAGGTGTGTGTGCACATGAACACACATATGTACTTACACACACACATGTACTCATAACATACACGTGTACTCATAATATACTCATAACACACATGTACTCATAACACACATACTCGTAACCCACACATGAATGCTTACCTCCCCCTTCTCTCTCTCTCTCTCTCTCTCTCTCTCTCTCTCTCTCTCTCACACACACACACACACACACACACACACACAGCAACCAACGTTACCCTATTGAAATGTCATAACAACAGTCAGTTAAACAGAAAGGTAGATTTCATCAACTCCAGGAGCCACTGTCTCAACATTAATGAAAAAGTGAGAAAATAAATGCTTTCTTGGGAGTTCAAAAGTTATTTTAAATTCCATGTGTACACTTTAGTGAAAAACAAGCCAGGCCTTCAATAATTAAAACCATCAATATGTACTGTTCAGGGCTGAAAGGACTCAGAACTTGCAGGGCATTGTTAAGTCAATTTAACTCTAGAATATAACCATTAGACCACAGATACTGAGTCTTTGTGAAAGCATTAAGGAATGACTTTCTCTCTCTCTCTTTTGAACTGTAATTTTTCAGCTTCATAATCTAAAAGAAAGAAAGTGATTTTTTTTTAGTTTGGGATCTTCTCTCTCTGAGAGAGAAAAAGAATGAAGCTAATGAGAGATTAAAAGCATATGCAATACAACTGAGAGTAATCACAGAATTCCCCACAGAATATAATGGCAGGGGGCACAGAGTTTTCTCCCACTTTCGTGGGAAGCTTTTCTTAGGGCTTCTATTTGTAGATCTTGAATAAAGTTTAAAAGAATATTGCAAATATGTGAGTGGAGGTGGGAGTTAACTGTGCAGTCAGGTGACTCAGCAAGTTTTACCCAAGAGCAGTGGAAGCCTGCTGCGGAACGCAGCAGCACACCCTCTAGCTTGGTGTGATGGTTTGAAAAGGAATGGCCCCATAGACTCATGTGTTTGGATGCTTGGCCACAGGGAGTGGCACTATTAGAAAAGATGGCCTTGTTGTGACTGTGGAGGTGGGCTTTGAGGTCTAATGTGTTCAAGCTCCACCCAGTATGGCACACAGTCTTTCCCTACTACCTTCTGATCAAGAAATTAAGAATTGTCTGCTAATCTCCAGCACCATGTCTGCCTGCATGCCCCCATCATGATCCCCTCTGAGACAATAATGGAATGAATTTGTCTTAGTCAGGGTTTCTATTCCTGCGCAAACATCATGACCAAGAAGCAAGTTGGGGAGGAAAGGGTTTATTTAGCTTACATCCACAGTGCTTTTTATCACTAAAGGAAGTCAGAACTGGAACTCAAGCAGGTCAGGAAGCAGGAGCTGACACAGAGGCCATGGAGGGATGTTCCTTACTGGCTTGCTTCCTCTGGCTTGCTCAGCCTGCTCTCTTATAGAACCCAAGACCTCCAGCCCAGGGATGGCACCACCCATAAGGGGCAATTGAGAAAATGCCCCACAGCTAGATCTCATGGAGGAACTTCCCCAACTGAAGCTCCCTTCTCTGTGATAACTCCAGCCTGTGTCAAGTTGACACACAAAACCAGCCAGTACAGAACCTCTGAACCTGTGAGCCAGTCCCAGTTAAATGTTTTCCTTTAGAAGAGTTGCAGTGGTCAGGGTGTCTCCTCAAGGCAATAAGACCCTAAGACAAGGGTCACAATGCTTTGATTTGATTTCCTCTTGAAAAGTCTATGATCTCACATTTCAACCCCATTAGAAAGTTCACAGAAGGTGAGACTGGTGCCTACTCAGGTGTCCACCAGCAGGTAGAAATAGGCTTCCACCTGTATGGAACCACCCAGAAAATGGTGTAAGATATGGGCACAGGAGACACATGTACATACACAGGTTCACAATTGGGAAGCATGAAAGTGAAGCTGACATGTCATCAAACATAGTGCCCTTCAGATGGGAGGTGACTAACCTCTTCTGGACCAAATCAGGACTCTGGGGAGAACTAGAGCTAGGGCTTGTCCTAAACAGGTATGAGAAGACTTCTCCATATATCAGGGTGCAGAGGATGTGGGAGCAGAGCCAAACCCGAGGTTTCAAGTGGAAATAGAAGCCTAATTTCTCTGCCTCGAAGACCATGGAGATGGAAGACTAGGAGTGAGGTAAGACACCTCTTGGCAGATCCTGGGTGGGACAGATACAAAAGCCAGACACTCTTCCCACAGCTTTCTCCAAGCTAACCCTCCATGGTGTGATCTGGGGAAGATACAACCCTGTTCTTTTCCTCTTGGGTCTTATTAGTATACCTTAAGTATTAATATTTTACTAATACATATTAATGGGATGCTGTGTGGTACTTCCATTCATCCATATTATATGTATTGATCATGTCCAGCCATCGTTCTTCTTCCGCATCCTTTCTGGCTCTTAGTAATCAGTGTTCTATTTGCAGGCCAGCTTGTTGTGACTTCATGTGCAAGAGAGGCCGTGTAGCACCTGTTTCTATGTTTCTGGATTATTTTACTTACATAAAGACCCTTAGTTCCATCCAGTGATAGAATATCCTTTATTCCTCTTCATGGATGAATAACACCCCCTGCTCTCTCTGTGTCCCCTCCCCCTTGTGTGTGTTCATGTATGTGAGTGTGTGTTATGTGAGTGTGTGTAAGTGTGTGAGTGTGTTATATGTGTGTGTTATGTGTGAGTGAGTGTGTGTGTGTGCGCGCGTATGAAAGATGCATTCTTTATCCACTCCTCTGAGTCTATAACCAGAAACAGATCCAGAAGTGGAATGGCAGAATCATATGGTACTTCTGTGTTCAGTTTTCTGAGAAAAGCTTATTTTGTTTCCCATTATAACTAACTAATTTCCCTGTTTTCTTTAAAACTGAATTGGTATACTTACAATCCTATCATCTTTTAATAGTACAGAAAAATCAAAGCAAATCTTATTTGTTAATTCAAATTCAAAAGGAATTCTCAAGCCAATGATTTTATGTCCTAACCTATCAGTGTTTCCAAAGGGGCTATGGGTCTGTGTTGAATATTGAAAAAGCGTTATTTGTTTCCTAGATAATAGCCTTATGACTGTTTTCTCTCTTGAAGGATGGTAACTGACTCTGGATGGTTTAGATATCCCTGTCTTCTGTTGAGGGTCACTTGCCCACCAACACCTACATGCCATATGCATCCAATGTCTCAATTCTAGTTCATCAGTGAAGCATGAAATTATTTTAAAATGACATATCTTTCGATACTCAAATAAGACTCAACTGGCAAGGAAAATTTACATGATGTTAATTATTTTAGCGCATATAAATTAGCTGTGAAAGCATTAGAAACTCCTGTGTGTTTGTGTTCTTTATTGGCAGGGAAGAATAATTATCAACTAAGCTCAGTCAGCCTCTCTTAGCAGGTTTCATTATTCCATGTGAGTGCAGCTTTGAATTTGGAAGTAGAGGTGCTGACAAGCATAGCTAAGCATGAGCTCACCACTGAGCAATCATGCACAAGGTAAGGATAGCTATTCGGGAGGCCTTATAGTTAAGATCTTCCTTGGAAGGCAGGAAGGAAAAGAGAGCAAGAGCAGGAGGAAGGGACAGAGAGAGGCAGATAGAAACACCAGGGATAACAGACAGCATAAAGGATATAAGTTAGAAGCTACCTCTAAGCCATTCAAAGTGTGATGTCATTGCATAAGGCTCTTCTCATTTTTCTGGTGCCACACCCTCCTTCCCACATTCTGTCATGAATTTAAATAGATGAGCTCAGAACAGGACCAGAGTGAAGCCTTTGCAAAGAGTAATATTGCTTACATTTTCTTGTGATACTACTATCTTTTGGTGACTCACTGGGCTTTGAAATTAATAAGATATTAGAACCACCAGTAAGGGATCTCCCATGTCCCATGAGATGAAGCCTATTATGGTCTCCATCTCTGATGAAGCACATACAACCTCTTAGCAGGTCAGCATACTGGTCCTTCTGAGTATTGGGTTTTTGTTATGTTTATCACTATCTCTGTAAGAACACTGTAGTAGCCAAGAATTCCCCTCATTTCTTCCCACACACTAGTCAAAGCCAACCTATTTCTAGGAAGAGCTGTCCCATGGAAGGCAATCCCAGTGCCATTGGAGCTTATATATAATCTTTACAGTTAGTGGCTTCCAAGAGTTTCATATCTGCTATTCCAAGAGGCAACTGTGACTAGAGGGAACAGGCCGACCATCAGTCCATTTCCCTGTGGATGACCTCCATTATCGTACAGGTACCTGCAACATGATCCCCCGCCCCTATACCTCCACACTCCTATTAATTCATTGCTGCTAAAAGTCTAGCTGAAATCAATCATCTGCAGAAAGAGGTTTTGCTTGATGTTCCTTCAAATCCCTCCTGTGATAAGATAAATTTGTGCCAGGAGCCCCTCAGAGTCTCCAGCTCTGTGGAGATGAGAAGATTGCCCATTTAACAAAGAGGCTTGGGATGATCTGCTCCTCCAAGGAGAAGAGCTAGCTCTGTGCCTCCTTACTAAAAACAACCAAACAAAAACACTATTAATACATCCCTGTTTCTAAAGAATGTCTTAAAAATCAATGATTTTTGTTTCTAAACATGTAGTAAGCTCCTCTACATGGGCTCCTTCCTTTGAGAGGCTCCTCTGGCAAGTGGTGGTCTCCCGTGACCTTTTGTAGCTCTCGCCTCCCTCCTACCTCTCATTGGTTCTACACCCACAAGTGGCAATGAACAATGTTGCTAAGTATTTGGGGGAAAGAAAGACTTTATAATCATTTATCTGACAAAGCTTTCTGATCAAATCTTATTTTAATCAAACTAATTTATTCTTAAAGCTTCTGATGTTAGGAAAAAAACATTGTTTTGTTGCAATTTTGATGGGCTAGAATTTAAATTTGATCTACTCATAAGCAGTATACAATGACAATATTTTCACAAAAGTGCAGTGACCATATATGCCTGTTTGATTGGACTATCCTGTTTAAGGGTGTTGTTGAGCATAATTGTTATTGATGTTCCTATTGACTTTACAAGTGCTCTGCATGATTAATTGTATATTGTCTTAGTCAGGGTTTCTATTCCTGCACAAACATCATGACCAAGAAGCAAGTTGGGGAGGAAAGAGTTTATACAGCTTACTTATGACTGTTCATCACCAGAGGAAGTCAGAACTGGAACTCAAGCAGGTTAGGAAGCAGGAGCTGATGCAGAGGCCACGGAGAGATGTTTCTTACCGGCTTGCTTCTCCTGGCTTGCTCAGACTGCTCTCTTATAGAACCCAAGACTTCCAGCCCAGGGATGGCACCACCCACAGGGGGCCCTACCCCCTTGATCACTAATTGAAAAAATGACCCACAGCTGAGTCTCATGGAGGCACTTCCCCAACTGAAGCTCCCTTCTCTGTGATAACTCCAGCCTGTGTCACGTTGACACAAAAAACTAGCCAGTACATATATATACCTTTTCATCAGCTGGTTTGCAGAGTGACAAGAGAGAAGATTTGTAAAAAGTCTTTTTTGTTTTGGTTTTTCCCGACAGGGTTTCTCTGTATAGCCCTGGCTGTGGCATTGGTTTTTCCCGACAGGGTTTCTCTGTATAGCCCTGGCTGTCGCATTATTTTAAAGTCTGTGTTTGTGAGTGTCCTTGTTAGTGCAGTACCCAAAAATACCAGAGGAGAGCATCATATCCCCTGAGCTGGAGGAACAGGAGGTTGTAAATGGCCTGGTATTCGTGTTGGGAATTGAACTCTGTTCCTCTAGAAGAGCGGCAAGGGCACTCAACACAGGCACAGATTTTTAATACAGAGCAAACAATAAAAATGAATTTGAGCCAACTTGCAATCAAGCCAACAGGGGAATTCATGTATCTAGAGTAATTGCATTAATGCAGATTAAGTTCTGGATGAAAAAAAATCACCAATTTCCAGTTGTTTATTTTTTTTTTAGTAATTGAAAAATATATCCAATTAATTTCCTTATATTAAGAAAAATTGTGACCAAACCCTCGCTGTTTAAAAGCAGGGAGTAGGGTAGGGGTAGGAGAGAGGTCAATTTAACTTCTAGCCTCTCTCCATAAGTCTTCTCAAGGCTGCTTCAGTAGTTAGCTTCCATGCTAAATACTCCCTCAGTGCCATTTTAACCAGGGTATAATGTAAGCATGAAACTACAGCCCACCGCCTAATGTAAGCACTTCTGGGATCGCTTGTTCATATGGATTTCCCCTTGCCATCCTTTAAGTAGCTGCCCCTCTAAAAGTGAAATCACATATGGAAATGGAACTAAAGAGGGATATATATTATATATAATATTTAATATAATAATATTATATTATATATAATTCAATATATAATCAATTCTATATTCATATACATTCTTATGTTTTATATATATATACATATATATTCTTATATAAATGTACTTGGATCTCTCTCCCCCTATCTCTTGAAGCACTGAGGGCTGAAGGTGGGGCTTCACATGCACATGACAAACACTCTACCACAGAACTACACCCTAGATCTCCTGTTGTTTTCCTTTTATTTTTCAAACTGTCCTAATAAATCACACACAAGCACACACACACACACACACACACACACACACACACACACACACCTTTTTAGCTAAAAAAAAAAACCCCAAGTACTGTAAAGTCAATCAATTCTATACAAAGCAAAGAAAGAAACATGACTCCCTGGAATCAGGATACTGAAACAGCTCAAAGATTTCACAGCCTAGCCAGACTGTGCTCACTCTGTGGGTCATTCTGCTCCACATCAAAACTGGAATTGACCTCTGAACTCTAAAAGTTGAATTCATGCCCTCTGAGAATTGGTGGAAAAATCCAATTTGCTTCATTTTGTCCATGCCCACAGAAGCGAGCTGATTTAATTGTGAGAGGGATGTGTGTGTGTGTGTGTGTGTGTGTGTGTGTGTGTGTGTGTGCACTTCTGGTGTTTGTTACACCTCTTCGCAGACTGTAGATGTTCGCTATTACAGCAGACTTACAAAGTCAGAATCATGCCCACCCCACTTCTCCAGGCAATACTCGTCAAAGACACTGAGTTTGGGGAAGCTTTTATTGGTTGTCACCAAGGGCATGGTTAACATGTGGAGTCTGGATACCACCAAAATGGAAAGAAAGTTGCCTCTGTTCATTATCAGCTATGCGTCATCAGGCAAATATCCTTAGCTACTGTAGGCCTCAGCTTCCCCACCTATAAAATGGAAACAGAAAGTCTCTATATCACAAAATTAATATGAGTGTCACAAAAAATAGGCCACCCCATAGTGCCCGCACCCAGCAGGTGCCTCATAGTAGCAGGTGTCATTATCCCTTGCTTCTGTCCCAGCTGTCATGAGTTCTACTTCTAAGAACTCTCACAGACTCCCCTAAGCACATCAATAACTTCTGTTGTACAGACAGGGTTGTAGAGTAGGAAAAAAATAGTCTTTATTATTTTCATCTACATTGCTGAGCCCAGGCCTTTGATACCAGGCAGCACTTACCACCCAAGCCGCAACCCTAAACCCAAATGTAAATTTATGAGTAGACGGTCTGTATCCCAACTTTTCCCTGGCACAGACCATTTTATAAACCCTTTCAAGACTCGGTATCCTTGTCTCTAAATGGGAATGATATGCACATCACAGGATTATTGTGAGCAACAGGCAATACTCCTAGGGATACTGGGACAGCGTAAGCAATCATTAAATGTTTAACATTTGCAAACCCACAGAATAGGGACGGAGTAGAGGGGAATATAAGCTGGTAATCTGAAAGGCTAATTGCTTTGGGATCTCTACAAAAGAGTGTTGTTAGCAAAGGCAGAAGACAAGAAGCCACTCAGTGTGACAATGGTAGCGCCCGGGCAGCCTAGCTGTCTTCTGTGACATGTATACTGACAACACATGCAGATTTTGCTCCAGTGTTTATGTGTGTGCACATGCATATCTATATTCATGTGCAATGGGTACACACGCATGTGGGGGCCAGAGGTGACCCTAGGTGTCTTCTTCGACTGCTTTCCACCTTCTTTTTTAAATCAGTCTCTTGCTGAACCCAGAGCTTGCTGATCTAGCTAGACTGGCTGGCCAATCAGCTTCAAGAATCTACCTGTCTCTGCATCCCTAGTTCTGGGTTTAAAGTTGTATTCTGGTAGGCCTGGTGTTTTAATAAGATGCTGGGGCTCTAAACTCAAGTTCTCATGCTTGCACAACAATCACTTTTCCCACAGAGCCATCTCCTAGGCCCCTCACCTTGATTGTTGTTTTAACCTAGTTTCTATAAAACCAGAGGGGTGTCATTCCACAACCATACATCTAAGTGACAGAGGGAAGAGATTCTAACGGGGCATTGTTTTGCCATTGATGACTACCCACACATCTTTGCTTGGATGCTGTATGGAGATGAACGGGGCTAAGAAATGTCTGCTTAGCTGATGAATAAGAAATGAGATGTTTCTCCCTAGCTCTCCCAGAACATGTATGTTCTTCCTGTGCTCAGCAGCAGGGAAGCAGATAAACGAAATGCATGGTCCATGACTGAATGCTTGACATCGCAGTTCTGAAGATACTGTTCATGATTCCATTTCCTAGAACTTCTCCTGGAGACAGAAAGGGAAATGTCCAGGGCTATGCATGTCAGCCTCTGATATCCTGCACCAGATCAGGTGGTGTCATATCCTGTGATGCTGCATCTGTGAACACCTGAGATGGCCCACAACACAACTCAAAACATCACATGAAGTTCTTATCTGCAACTTGCTTTCCCTTGTATCTACTGGATGCCTCACAGGGATGGGATTCCTGAGTCAACAAGAAATTAGGCCTGAGGGAGGTTCTTCACAATCAGTAACCAACACACCAAATCCAGGGTGCTGAGTTGCTGCTCTAAAATGCAGTCATGGGGTGCTAAGGTTGAGTTGACAGTCTAAAGCATATCTAATATCAAGGTAGGTCTTGTGATTTTATAATATGGGCAACACATAGTCAGAGGAGCCCTGGCTATAATGTGGAAATAGAACTTGGTAGTCCTGCCTGAGCTTTCTCCTAAAACCAATTCTTTCTTATTAAGATGGCTGTGACTCTGAGCTAAGAGCAACTGGGAAGTGGCTACACTGAGCATTCAGTTTCTTCTCTCTCATCCTTCCTAGACCTGTATCCAATAATAACCCTACAGCTCTCCATTAGATCAATCACTTCAATAAGGATCCACTGTTTATAAAAAATCACAAAAAATGACTCAAAGCACAGACTTTAAGGCATTAATGTTCACTGTATTTTCCTAGTTATTGTTTCTAGTTTGCTGCTACATAAACAAATGATGGAGATAGAAGAGACACCTATCTTCTCATTCCCATTTGTTTCATTCAAAATGAAACAAAAGAATCTATGTAGGCCAGGCTGGCTGTGTACTTTTCCATTTCCAGCTTACTGTGACAAAGTCCACATCTTCTCAGTCTGTGCTGTATCGTTGGGGAAGGGGAACATATCCTCTCTTGGCAGGGCCACACCCCTTTTCTCTTTTCCATAACACCTCTGAATTGCTACAAAGAGTTTTATGCTCTTCCATAAACTATATAGCCATAAAGATATCTATCTCTTACATATCTATCTATATATCCTTCTGTGATCTGTAGTACAACTTTCATATCAGTGTAAGTCATGTCCCGTTTTTCAGTGGGGTGTTGTTACTGAGCATTATGCCTGTTAACATGAGTATCACAGGAGCAGCCATGGTCGCGTGTTCTATTGTTGTGCCTTCTACCAAGATCTCTCCAGTCAGCCCCAGACAGCTGTGCAGTTGCAGAGTTCAAAGGAAGGATTCGAGCGGCCCACGCTATAGCAGACTATTGGGAATACTTACTCATTTTGCCATATGGCAGGCCAAGGAAGTTATTAGAATTGAGCCGCCACAAGTTTCAAATACATAGAATAAATACATACCATAATCCCTATTCCGCATATTTGCCAAGAGTTTTCTAAGATTCCAATCGTTGAGGGGATTGAAGAGATAGCTCAGTGGGAAAAGCATTTTTTAAGCAACCATGAGAACCTGAGTTCAACTCCCCAAATCCACAGCACACACAGGTAATCCCAAGGTGTGGGAGGCAAAGACAGGTGACTCTCGGGAGGCTGCTGGCCAGCAATCCCAGCCTACCTGACAAACTCCAGGTCAGTGAGAGACTATGTCTCAAAAAAAAAAATCCAAGGTGAATGGCATTCAAGGAACAATGTCCAAGCTGCATGGCCTCCACATGCACGTACATACATGTGCACTCACATAAATGTACACATACATACACATAAAAATCCAACCTTTGACATTTAAGAGTACAAGAACACTAGGGACATGGATGAGAAGTAGAGCATCTGTCTAGCATGCACAAACCCTGGGGCTGAATTTCCATCACTTTACAAACAAACCAAGGAACAAAAAGCCTTGTTAAGGGCTAGTAATGTAGTACATTAGAAGAACATGTGTTCACTATGTGGGAGGCATTAGTCTCTCCCTCACTGTAGAAATAATGGATATATAAACAAATGAATAAGTAAGTAAATAAGAGTGAGAGAGCAAGAGAGAGAGAGAGAGAGAGGGGAGGGAGGGAGAGAGAGAGAGGGAGGGAAGAAGGGAGAGAGAGAGAGAGAGAGAGAGAGAGAGAGGTAATATCCCAAGATAAAAGGCTATAACCAGTTCCCATAGCAAGCATTCAGCAGGAAGACTATAAATAGGTAGCTTCGTCTAGCCTCCTCCGTGCTGCTCCTCCATGGAGTCCCCCTGAGGCTTCCATTCACTTTATTGAAGACTTTCTACAAGGGATGGTCTTCTTGGTATCTAAGTTTTCAATCTGAAGCAATAAAATAAAAGAACAAAACCACCCCAGCCTCACCCCAGACCCTTAAGAGGGACATCTTTTCCCAAGTATGATGCTTCTGTCATGAACTGTTGGTTTGGTCTTTTAGCATCATGGATAAAGGCTTTTGGTTGTGATGCAGAAGTGATTTTGGCTGATTCAAGCAAAAGAAAAGTTCTGTGAGGATTACTGAAATGAGGACAGTAGAGTGTAAGAATCATGGGATGAGTGATGTTCGGTTGCAATGGGATGCTGGCCCACAACATTGAACAGTTAACATTCTCACTAAAACTTGTGTGGCCCCTTTTACTCTCTAACTACTACATAGTGTGTGTTTGTGGCAATGCTGAAGTTGGACAGGGACATCCAATTGGCAGGGTTTCAGTCACAAACATGTGTTCAGTCCAGCCTAGGCAAGAGGAGCCTGCCATCCTCAATGCCTGGAAAGTTCTCCTAAGTCAGTCAGCAAGTGCTTCAGAAGATGGTCAGCCAAGTAATAAATGGACAACCAACCCATCAGGCAAACATCAGAACAGAAAATACTCAAAACCTTGGGTGTTTTGAGGAAAATTCACCTCCTTCATTTGTGAATTTGGGCTTTGGGTCTTAGCCTACTTCTGTGCAAAGAACAGGTAAAACCATCTAAAGCTGTCTTAGTTTGGAACCTCTTCAGGGCAGAGTATGAATATTTGATTTGTGAAGAAATCTCAGAACTTGGTGAAGGGAGGGTGAGAGGAGGGTGGGGAAGGAGGGACACCACCACATGAAGTTATCAGGCTTCATGCTGAGATAGCACAGGAGGGAATCAGGATCGCTGGGTATCTGCAGGGGACAGCATACAATCACAGGGACTACCTGCAGTCGGCCAGGATGGAGACATCTCAGAAGCCCATGCCAGCTCTTTGCAAAAAACAGTTGTTCCCATTTCCCCTAACCTTAGCCCTGGACAACGACTGTATAGACTTCATTTGTGCATGACTGTTTTTCAGTTGGCCTTGGTGTTCATAATTATTCTATTATATCTGACTTTCTTACTTCTCCTTCTGCTCTGGTGAATTCTGTGAAACTAGATGTTCCTTGATGTAATGACTCTTAAACAATTAAAAAATTGAGGCATGGGGCACAGCACAGCACAGTCCTAATGGCTCAGGTGCATGCTGTGTGTTCTCATCTTGGAAACAATGTAATAACTGTACAATGGTAGTTCCAGATTAATGCTTGACTTGCAAAAATAGTTTGAAGAAATTATTAGAAAATTAAATAGAGCCAACATTGGCACCCCAAGAAAGAAAAAACTATTGAAGTTGTGAAATAAGTTTTGCACGATATTTGAGAGTGGTTCCTGGATAAGCAAGTACAGAATATGTAAAATCTTGTATTAGTAAAACTAAGTCAAAACACTGGGACTCTTAGGAGAGTCATTGTGTGCAATGTGTAGAAGCAGAAAGCTAGTGGAACTATTGAGTTAAGGGTTAATTTGATTCTTTCTGTCACTGCCTGGCAGCTTTGCCCATGTCATTTATCATTAGAGCTTCACAATAAAATGCAAGTAGCTGGCCTCAGAGCTCTGAGCTCTGAAGTTTAATAAGTTAAAGTTTAAATAATGATGTTTGCAATTATTATTATTTTGGCTATAGGCCCAGGAATAGAGAACCTTAAAATTTTGGGGAACAGTTGTAATTCTTGATTCTTTGTGGGATGTGGTTATTCTTTTGAATTTGATTTGGCAATGATTATACAATGTCTTTTTTAAATCTACTTTTGGAGTATCAATAAAAGATTGGGGAAAATAAAAGGCGAGAGAGCATGTAGAGAACCAATGCAGAGAGTGAGTAGTGAGCATGGAGAGAGCGAGTGAGGAGAGTGAGTAGTGAGCATGGAGAGAGCGAGTGAGGAGTATGTGAAGTGAATGTGGAGAGGGAATGAAGAGTGAGAGAGAGCATGAGAAGAGCATGTGAAGAGTGAGTAAAGAGAGAATGTAAGGTGTGTATGGAGTGTATGTGTGTGAGTGAAAGGAGAGTGCATGTGGTGTGTGTGTGTGAGATGTGTGTGAAGAGAGTAAAAGGGGAACACACAGAGGTGTGTATGAATGTGAGACTTCAAGAAAAGAAAAAGTGCACAGGAGGAAAGTAGAGTGCATAGGAGAATGCAGAGTGTGTGCAACCCCAAGCTGTGAGCAAATGAGCAAGAGAGCAGAGAATGAGAGAGAAGAGAAACTTTCAGCCTTAAAAATTGCCTGTCAACTTGTACCCGAAATGTAGTCTGTATATTTACTATGCGCCTTCCAGATATCCCTGCTTCCAGTTGAGAACTCCTATCCTGTATCAAGGCTGGACCCAAACAGGGATCCCTAAGGGGTCTTGTAGAAAGTATCTCAAAACTGCCTCTTTTGGAATGGGGAACTGAGCAGTCTCCTAGTTTCTATCCCACTGGGTCAAAAACTATTTCCAAGGATCAATTCCAGATTGATCCGTTAGAATTAGGAGGCTGTGAGGAGCTGAGAAAACACCGAGGTTCTGCTCAGGTGAGTGAGCCTCTAGATATTCAAGGGGTGCTGTCTCACAGATGCCCTGAAGACATCCAAAGGGTGCTGTCTCACAGTTGCTCTAAAGCTGGCTGAAGAGCGAGTGACCTGGGGCAGAGTCAATATAGCGAGTCACAGTTCAGGAATGTGGCACTTGGGGTCAGAAGTCACTTACTATGTCATGTTTCCTATACTTCTTGGGCTGACCCACTTCACCAGGGATCAGTCACATATGCTTTGAGCAGTAGCTTTCCTCTTTGTTAGACATAGAAAGAGAAGAGAAGGAAAAAAAGAAAAGAAAGAAGAAGAGAAGGAGGAGGAAGAAGAAGGGAAGGAGGAAAAAAGGAGGAGGAGAAGAGGAAGAGGAGGAAGAAGAGAAGGAAGAGGAGGAGGAGGAGGAGGGAGAGGAAGAGGAAGAGGAGGAGGAGGAGGAGGGAGAGGAAGAGGAAGAGGAGGAGGAGAAAGGACCCCAGGCCTATGGCTTGTGTGTGCTCTTTGGCTGTTGCTGTGACCTAATGGGATAATGTGAGGAATTTCCAAGTGGGAGTTAAGTGCTATTCATTATGTTGACCACTTTATGTTCCTTCTGGGATTCCATTGTTTTTTCTGGGTTAGCTGAAACATTGAGTACTAAGGCTGCTACTTCTATTGGCTGAGGTCATCCTCTGACATTGTCTAGTGGCAAAGTAACACAGCTCTGGTTTCTAACTGGCTTGTAGTAGCATTTGCATCCAGTTCTATCCATGACATTCCAGTGTCCTGGAATAAGTCTGCTCTCTTGAGGCAGCTCTTAATCCCACCTCTCTACACAATGTTCCCCACCTACAATTGGCTAAGCAGCAATGACTGCTCTCGTGGTCAAGTCCACTCTGTTGCCCCCTCTTGGAGTTGTGGCCAAGAACTTTCCCTGCCATTTAACAGTAACAATGAGATACCAGCTATACCACACCAGCGTCTGCTGCCAGCTCCCTTGTGCCAAGCACACTGCAAAGCCCCTTCTTCTCTCAGTCAGCTGATTCTCACACTCACTCTGCCAGGGAACTAAAAATAATTATGCCCACATTTAAAGAAGCAGAGGCTTTTGTAGATGAAATATCTGCCCTGATATGTCTCAGCAATAAGCAGGAGAAACTGCAGGTGAGCTGAGTCGTGATCCCAGAGCCAGGGACTTACCACGTGCTGTTCTGCCAACTAATTGGATCATCAGTCATTTTATTTCTTCCTTCAGAAAATAATTTCATACCTGGCCCCATCATTTCTCTAAAGACCCCTTTGCATGGCTGTTTCCCCTCTTCCGGTTGTTTTTATGAGAAGATGTTCTCTTTTCTCTGCTGACTGATTTCTATTCTTCCTTCCTTGCAACCTGTAAAAGTATCATCTCTGTGTGATTCTAATATGGAGGATGCAGAGTGCAGGCAGTCTGACATTTCACCCCAAGGCTGCTGGCATTTTAATCACCTGGCACTTTTACACAGAATATCCTAGAGACACCTTCCTTCTCTGCTCTTCTGTGGGAATGAGCAGGATCCTTCAGGAGTCTGAAGGTCTGAAACAGAAATGCTGCTTACACTGGGTGACGGACTCTTCGTTGGTTAATACACTCATGAACATCTTAATTTGCTCTAGTTGAATGTGGCTTTATATAATTGTGGGGGTGTTTGGTTTTGGTTTTTCAAGACAGGGTTTATCTGTGTAGCCCTGGCTGTCCTGGAACTCACTCTGTAGACCAGGCTGGCCTCGAACTCAGGAATCCACTTGCCTCTGCCTCCCAAGGCTGAGATTAAAGGCGTGAACCACCACTGCCCAGCATATAATTGTTTTTTACAAAGGCTTTTTGAGAACTGTTCCTTTAGGCCTGGCAAGAATAGAGTGGTGGAATCAAGGTGAGTTTCATTCCAGCTACAATCTAAAGTCTTAAACTGTGTGGATCTCAGCCCAGCTGCTGACACTTCATGTTCTGGCCCAGTGTAAGAGAGAACGGGGGGGGGGGGGGGGGGGGGGAGCCAGTGAGCTCTTCTCAAATAGTGGTTTGACTTATGGAAACACCTGTTTAAGTTCCAATGATGATTAGCCAATTGGCTCAATGAACAATGGGGACACTTTGCTGAGATGGTACATCTTTTAAAAAGTGAATTGCCCTAAAATCTAGGCGTGATAGCACACATTAATAATCCCAGTGCTGGGGAGCCTTGGGGCTTGGCCAGCTAGCCTATTGGGTGAGCATCAGGCCAATGAGAGACAATACTTCAAAGAACAAGGTTGATTTTTAAGAAATGACTCTAGAGGTTGCTCTCTGGCCTGCACACACACACACACACACACACACACACACACACACACTCACACATTCATGTATGCCCTCTCACATTTCTACAGTGAAAGTCAGTCAAGAAATCACACAGGCTGAGATGTGACAACTATTGAAGATAGTCCCTCTTCTAGTGTGCATGTAAAGTTCCCTCCACATAATCCCATACATACGCCAAACATAAACAGTCTAGAGTGGTATCCTTCATACTTCAGAAATGGAACCATACCATGACCTTTAATCTAGATTATATCAGAAAATGGTCTGAAGCACGGTCCTTATATGTATCCCAGGCTGGCTCACAATTCACAGTAGTAGTACTTTGGCCTCAGTCTCCTGAGTCCTGGGATTACTTCACAGGCACCACCACACCTAACTAACTCATATTCCAAACTAGTGTCTATTTGGGGTGAGTGCTGTTTGTGTGTGGAGCGATGTCAGTTGTTGCTACAGCCACAGTCCCACTGCTGACACAGGAATGACATTTTCATTATTTCTCCCCTGCACTCCTCCTTTCCTTCCTGGCCTTCCCTAGAAGAGATGGGATGGACACA
Source organism: Mastomys coucha (assembly GCF_008632895.1). Taxonomy (NCBI): domain Eukaryota; kingdom Metazoa; phylum Chordata; class Mammalia; order Rodentia; family Muridae; genus Mastomys; species Mastomys coucha. Next base: position 1,071,745 of record NW_022196913.1, on the reverse strand, counting down.
TTCTAAATCTAGTACAGGCATACAGCTCTTTGTCTACAGTGAAAGTCAGTCAAGAAATCACACAGGTTGAGATGTGACAACTATTGAGATAGTCCCTCTTCTAGTGTGCATGTGATATTTCAGTCATGTGTGTGTCAGGTCCTTCCCTCAGCAAGACTGCTGATGTATGCTGATAAATAGCCATGATCCACAATGTTTCCCGCCCCTCCACACGCTGGCAAAGGTCGCCTAGCAACTGTTGTTATGGGCAACACTAGCATGTTTAGCCTGATTCAGTGGCAACAAGACATCTTTGGTCTCCTGTGGAAGGTTCAAGTTTATGCCCTAGAGGACACGAGTCCTTCACAAAGGCATAGAGGTTATAATCTCACTATGACCTGCTCCAGGTTTAACTATTACTATTAAATATTGCTCATTGAATGAGAATGAAAGACCAGTTCCCAAAACTATTGCGCCTTCTATGCAGGCAGTGGGAAAGGGCTTGTGTCTGATTTTTATTACAAGGTAACAGCTTGGCCTCTTTCCCTTCCCTACTTAATATTCACAACGCTGACTTCAAAAATGATTTCCAAACTATGAAGCTTGTTGCAAGCCTAAAAAGTCAAGGGGTGGGGGTGGGGGGAGCATGAAAGGAAAAAACCCTTTATTAAGCCCCTGCTGGGATTCTCTCCTCTTTAATACACTTGAAAAAAAAATTCTGGACCATTTTGCATTGAGATGCAGCAACAGAACTGTGTGGAAAATGCCTATGTTGGTGGATTACACCACCCCCTACTGATTGATCCTCTTAATGGCCCCACATTTTGCAAAGACAGCAGTTGCCTCTGTTCCATCCTCTATTAATTCAGCCTCTATGCCTCCTGGTAACTGTAATGAGAGCAGAGTATCTCCCACCAGAACTCAGTGCTTTCAAGCTACACAGTAACACAGCTCCGTAAGATAACCCATATTAAAAAATGACCCATAAAGTAACATAATAAAACATCCCAGCTAATGTGACATTTAATTTTACGTCCCCGTATTTATAAAATAGCCACTCAGTCCCCATTCACGACAGAAAGGGAATATAGCGAAGGCCAAGCAAAAAAACAGCTTTGACCCAAGCTCTTTCTGGGAAAACAAAATCAAACAAAACCAAACACAGTCGCAACGTGGCTAGAACTGCTGCCTGATATTTACGTAACACTTGCTACCCCAGTTTCTTTGTATTCTATAGAAATAGAATTTGGTAAAGGGAAATAGAGTCATATGTAGTTTTGCTGAATGGAGAGAAAACAAATTCTAAATTCCTTCCCTATGGTAGCAATGGCCACTTTAGAGTCTATAGGAAGCCTTGAGACAAATAAAGCTATAAAATACACAGATTTACCTGAGACACAGGTTGTCCTTTCCTAGGGGTGAGTGGACCGGGCCTCTATTCTGTTTTGTTTATGTCCTATTGGAAAAAATGGAGTTGTGGGGTGTGAGATCCCTGCTGATGAATCCAACCTCTGCATCCTCAGGCTCATGACAGGTAGAGAGTTGAACCTTCCCTCTGTTTGTTTTGTTTGTTTGTTTTGTTTGTTTGTTTGTGTTTGTTTTTGTTTTTAAGACCTGCAAGTCAGGTTAAACTCAAGTGTGAAAAGTCATATAGTTGAAGATAGGTGACAAGTGTCTCTCTTTAGAATATTGTTTCTCCTGCCAGGACTTCAGCATTGTTATAGAACTATATGAAGTAGCTCTCAGAATCTTCCTGCTAAAGTCAGCTTCTCCCCTGCCAACCTTAGATCCTGAAAAAGCTAATTGTTCAATAATTAGGATTTTTCCTTTGGTATGAGATAGATTTCATCAGAAGTTTCTTTTTGGTTCCTTCCAGTCTGTGCCAGTTTACCTTGGGAGTGAACACTGCAGCCATTTCCACAGCACCCAGAGGAGACTCAAATCCCAGGCCCTCTAACACACCCAGGATCCCTGGATCCCAGGATCCTAAGAGCTTAGTCACACCAGAATCAGGGTCCCAGAAGCAGCTTGGCTCCCAGGAATACTGACACACTCAGAATCTCAGGATCACAAAAGCATCCAAGATCTAAAAATTGAAATAGAGATAATAAAGAAATCACAAAGGGAGTTAGAAAATCTAGGAAAGAGATCAGTAGTCATAGATACAAGCATCACCACCAGAATACAAGAGATAGAAGAGAGAATCTCAGGGGCAGAAGACACCATAGAAAAC
>NW_022196913.1:979484-1069222 GCF_008632895.1 Mastomys coucha | reverse complement strand
TCTTCAACAAAATTATAGAACAAAACTTCGCTAACCTAAAGAAAGAGATGCCCATGAACATACAAGAAAGCCTATAGAACTCCAAATAGACTGGAACAGAAGAAAGAAATTCCTCCTGTCACATAATAATCAAAACACCAAATGCATTAAACAAAGAAAGAATATTAAAAGCAGTTAGGGGAAAAGGTCAAGTAACATATAAAGGCAGGCCTATCAGAATTACACCAGACTTCTCACCAGAGACTATGAAAGCTAGAAGATCCTAGGCAGATGTCATACAGATCCTACAAGAACACAAATGCCAGCCTAGACTACTATACCCAGCAAAACTCTCAATTGATTCCCCATTGTATTCTCCATAGATGGAGAAAACAAGATATTCCATGACAAAAACCAAATTTGCATAATATATTTCCACAAATCCAGTCCTACAAAGGATAATAGAAAACACCAGCACAAGGAGGGAAACTACACCCTAGAAAAAGCAAAAAAGTAATCTTTCAACAAAGCTAAAAGAAGAAAGCCACACAAACATAATTCCACCTCTAACAATCACTTTTACTTAATGTCTCTTGACATCAATGGACTCAATTCCCCAATAAAAAGACATAGACTAACAGACTGGATATGTAAACAGGACCCAGCATTTTGCTGCATACAGGAAACGCACCTCAGTGTCAAAGACAGACACTACCTTAGAAGAAAAGGCTGGAAAACAATTTTCCTAGCAAATGGTCCCAAGAAACAAGCTGGAGTAGCCATTCTAATATCAAATAAACTTGACTTTCAACCAAAAGTTACCAAAAAGTATAAGGAAGGACACTTCATACTGGTCAAAGGAAAAATCTACCAAGATGAACTCTCAATTCTGAACATCTATGCAACAAATGCAAGGACACCCATAAAAGAACCTTTATTAAAGCTCAAAGCATACATTGCACCCCATACAATAATAGTGGGAGACTTCAACAACCTTCTCTCAGCAATGGACAGCTCATGGAAACAGAAACTAAACAGAGACACAGTGAAACTAACAGAAGTTATGAACCAAACATATCTAACAGATATTTATAGAACATCTAATCCTAAAGCAAAAGAATATACCTTCTTCTCAGCACCTCATGGTACCTGGTCCAAAATTGGTCACAAAACAGGCCAATCAAATCCAAAAACACATCAAAACAATCATTCACTGATCAAGTAGGCTTCATCCCAGGGATGCAGGGATGGTTCCATATACAGAAATTCAAAGAAAAAAAAGCACATGATCATTTCACTAGATGCTGAAAAAACATTTGACAAAATTCAGCATCCCTTCATGTTAAAAGTCTTGGAAAGATCAGGAATTCAAGGCCCATACCTAAACATAGTAAAAGCAATAAACAACAAACCAGTAGCCAACTTCAAACTAAATGGAGAGAAACTTGAAATAATTCCACTAAAATCAGGGACTAGACAGGTTGCCCAATCTCTCCCTATCTATTCAATATAGTGCTTGAAGTTCTAGATAGAGCAATTAGACAACAAAAGGAGGTCAAAGGGATGCAAATTAGAAAGGAAGAAGTAAAAATATCACTATTTGCAGATGATATGATCATATACTTAAGTGACCCCAAATTTCCACTGGAGAACTCCTAAAACTGATAACTTCAGCAACGTGGCTAGATATAAAATTAACTCAAACAAATCAGTAGCCTTTCTCTACTCAAAGGATAAATAGGCTGAGAAAGAAATTAGGGAAGCGACACCCTTCTCAATAGTCACAAATAATATTACATACCTTGGTGTGACTCTAACCAAGCAAGTGAAAGATCTGCATGACAAGAACTTCAAGTCGCTGAAGAAAGAAATTGAAGATCTCAGAAGATGGAAAAATCTCCCATGCTCATGTCTTGTCAGGATTAATATAATAAAAATGGCGATCTTGCTGAAAGCAATCCACAGATTTAATGCAATCCCCATTAAAATTCCAAATCAATTCTTCACAGCATTAGAAAGAACAATTCTCAAATTCATTTGGAATAACAAAAAACCCAGGATAGCGAAAGCTGTTCTCAACAATAAAAGAACTTCTGGGAGAATCATCATCCCTGACCTCAATTGCATTACAGAGCAATTGTGATAAAAACTGCACGGCATTGGTACAGTGACAGGTAGGTAGATCAATGGAATAGAATTGAAGACCTAGAAATGAACCCATAAACCTATGGTCACTTGATCTTTGACAAAGGAGCTAAAACCATCCAGTGGAAAAAAAGACGGCATTTTTAATAAATGGTGCTGGTTCAATTAGTGGTCAGCCTGTAGAAAAATGCAAATTGACCCATTCTTATCTCCTTGTACAAAGCTCAAGTCCAAGTAGACTAAGGACCTCCACATAAAACCAGATACACTGAAATTTATAGAGAAGAAAGTGGGGAAGAGCCTCAAACACATGGGCACCGGAAAAATTCATGAACAAAACATCAATGGCTTATGCTCTGTAAGATCAAGAATCTAAAAATGAGACCTCATAAAATTGCAAAGCTTCTGTAAGGCAAAGGACACTATCAACAGGACAAAAAGGCATCCAGATTGGGAAAATATCTTTACCAATCCTACATCCGATAGAGGGCTAATATCCAACATATACAAAGAACTCATGAAATTAGACTCCCAAGAATCAAATAACCCTATTAAACAAAGAATCTTCAGCTGAGGAATATTGAATGGCTGAGAAGCACCTAAAGAAATGTTCAACATCCTTAGTCATTAGGGAAATGCAAATCAAAATAACCCTGAGATTCCACCTCACACCAGCCAGAATGGCTAAGATCAAAACCTCAAGTGACAGCAGATGCTGGCGAGCTTGTGGAGAAAGAAAAATTGCTTGAGGGATTGCAAGCTGCTACAACTACTCTGGAAATCAGTCTGTTGGTTCTTCAGAAAGTTGGGCATAGTACTACCTGAGGACCCAGCTATACCACTCCTGAGCATATACCCAGAAGATGCACCAGCATGTAATAAGGACACATGCTCCACTATGTTCATAGCAGCCGTATTTATGGAGCTGGAAAGAACTCAGATGTTCTTCAACATAGGAATGGATACAGAAAATGTGGTACATTTACACAATGGAGGATTACTTACATATTAAAGATGACAAATTCATGAAGTTCTTAGGCAAGTGGATAGAACTAGAAAATATCATCCTGAGTGAGGTAACCCAATCGCAAAAGAACACACGAAGTATGCACTCACTGATATTAGCCCAAAAGCTCCAAATAACCAAGATACAATTCACAGACCACATGAAGCTCAAGAAGAAGGAAGATCAAAGCACACATGGGCTTGCCTTAAGCTATGCTAAGAAGGTAGGTGGAACAATTATTCCTTCAATAAGAAACTGCACTTTTCCTTCTTAGAATTCCCACCCACCAGCATAGTTCCTGTGGTGGTGTGATGAAAATGGCCTCCAGAGGCTCATAGGGAGTCTCACTGTTAGGAGGTGTGGCCTTACTGGAGGAAGTCTGTCACTGGGGGTGGCTTTAAGGATTCAGAAGCTCAAGCCAAGCCCTGTATCACTCTCTCTTGCTGCTGTCTGTCAATCCAGAGATCTAGATTAGGGTCTTTCTCTATCACCATGTCTGCTTGCATGTTGTCATGCTTTCTGCCATGATGATAATAGACTAAAACTATGAACCTGTGACTAGACCCAATTCAATGTTTTTCTTTAAAAGAATTTCTGTGAGGACTGTATCTCTTCATAACAATAGAACATAAGAAATACAGAAATTCCCATGTAAATACCACCATTGGTAGGTATTATGGTTTAGATGTAAAGTGTCCTGCATGGACTCATGTGTTTGAACCTGTGGGCCTCAGCTGGTAGGACTGTCTCTGGGGGAATTGTGAAAACCTTTGGACATGAAGCTTTAATTGCAGAAGTAGGATGCTAGGACCAATGTTTTAAGGTTATAGGTCAACTGACTTCCCTTCCTGCCCACGCTTTCTGCTTCCTGTTTGCTGCCATAGAACAAGACATTATCATACACTACTATCATGGTTGTCTTAGTTGGGGTTTTACTGCTGTGAATAGACACCATGACTAAGCAACTCTTATAAGGACTACATTTACTTGGGACTGGCTTACAGGTTTAGAGGTTCAGTGCATTATCATCAAGGCAGGAGCATGGAAGTGTCTAGGCAGATGGGGCTGGAAGAGCTGAGAGTTCAACATCTTCATCTGAAGGCTGCTAAGAGAAGACTGGCTTCCAGTCATCTAGGACAAGGGTATTAAAGCCCACACCCACAGTGACATATCTGCTTCAACAAGGCCACATGTCCTAAAAGTGCCACTCCTTGGGCCAAACATATAGAATAGAAATACAATGGTATTCTAAGCCTGATGCCAAGCCTTTCTCTGGTCTAATGGAGTCTAACTTCCTGAGCCCAAATGAAATACTTCTGCCTTTAGGTTGATTTAATTCTGTCAGGTATTTGTCAATGACAAAGGGGGAGTAACATAGTAGAAGTTACAGAGATTTGGTAGTGGTAGAGCATTTCATCCTTAGGGTGTCTTTTGTTTCCCTAAGCATTGATCACATGGGACTGCTGTGCTTGGAATGGTAAGCACACAAGTAGTAGGTAACCTGGACGATTGCAATTTGCCCAGACAACATTGAGAACTAAGGACACTGAGCTTGGATTAGTGGTTATCAAACTAGGTATACTGGATGGTTTTTTGTGTTGAGTTGACACAAGCTGAGTCATCAGAGAGGAAGGAGCCTCTGTTGACAAAATGCCTTCATGAAATCTAGCTGTAAGGCATTTTATCAACTACTGACCAATGGGGAAGACCCAGTCCACTGTGGGTGGTGCCATCACTGTACTGGTGGTCCTGGGTTCTATAATAAAGCAGGCAGAGCATACTCTGGAAAGCAAGCCAGTAAACAGGACACTCCATGGCCTCTGCATCAACTCCTGCCTCCTGGTTCCAGCCCTGCTTGAGTCCTAACTTCCTCTAATGATGGACTATGATTTGGAAATACAAGCTGAATAAATTCATTCCTCCCCAAATTGCTTTTTGATCATGGTGTTTTGTTGCAGCAATAGAAACGCTGACTAAGACACTAAGGAAGAAATTACTGCTGTTCTCTCTGCATACGGTACTCAAAGTGTCTGTATCTGGTGCCACAAACAGGAGAGCAGCACCTTTTCACACTTGAGAGTCAAGACAGGTAGAAAAGAAGTGAAAGGATACGCACTAGTGGGAACAGAAACCCAAATCCCAAGGTTGAGATACTTGTTGAAATCCAGTGTCTCATAGAAGGTGGGCAGGGGTGGCTGAGTGTCTAAAAGTTAGACTCTAAACTTCCCCAAGTGCCTCTTTTCCCATAGTAGCATGAAATCAGAAACACCTAGCACACCTACAAGTCAGATGTGAACTGAAATTAAAACAATTCTTCAAATTAATTTTATTCTTGTAATTCTCTATGGCACTGGATCTCTATATTAGATCTTAAAGACATTCCTTACTTAGCATTGCTAAGGATCTTGGAGAAGTTCAGTGATAGATAGCCTGTAGGTATACGTAGTATATTAGTGGTAATAAAAAAATGACAAAAGTCCAATAAAGGCATGTAAAGGATAAGTTCTGCATTCTCGTGTTCTTTTTAAAGATTTAAAGTATAACCTATGCCTCTAGCCATGACCTCTGGAGAAAATTACAAAGTAAAACAAGGAGGAGGGAATAATAAATGCCAAATTAAGCCATGATCAATGACACAAGAGAGGCTCTGTCCTTTGCACAAATAATGTGAAGCAGAGCCACAAGTACTCCCCAGCAGTTCCTGGACGGGACAGGCAAGGAGATAAACCTCAAAGGGATAAGATAATCCAGCCAGTGAATGGGAGAGTGATGTAGGCACTACAGAAAGCAGCATAGAAGTCTGTTTTTTGAGCCACTGGCGAGTGCTTTATGAGAACCAGGAAATGCTGGTTCAAAGCACATCTATACACACCCACATACATACACATGTATACAAGCATTAATATGCATACACACACACACAAACTTACTCATACCCTACATGGCCTCAATTTAATGACCTGTAAGTAATTAAATTACTTGAGCAAAGACAAAGTATACTAGGCAAATGTGTTTGACACCATTTATCAGACACTATGGTACCCTAAGCCAGAGAGAGGCAAGGGCTGTCTTCAAGGTACTAAAATTATTGGGAAGAATGCTTTTGCTCCACATGGTAACTAGAATATGCATCCAACAGCAGGAAGAGAAGGGTGTCAGGCATCAAGGTGGAAGAGGGAAGCAGCTGCTGTCAGTCTGTAAAGCTTCCAGAGAGCAGACACAGCTGTGTAGATGGGCCAATGCCTGCCAATGCACTGGCTGGCCTCAGGACTGTCAAACTGCAGGTTAGTTTTCGCAAGAGAAGGATTTTCTCAAAGGAGGGATTACCTCACTCTGAATTCAGGCAGAATGCCTGGGGTCAGTTATATCAGTGTGTTTACTACCCAGGCTGGGGGTCGTGCAAACGACAGGCTCAGATAAACCCTGTTCTCCTTGGAACACATACACAAGCTGCTAGCCACACAGAAGGTCCAGTTAAGCAGACAGCCAGGAGGGCAGGTGGGAGAGGGTAGTCTCTTCTCCTGGAGGAGTCCATTTCCCCTCTGCATGGCCAGAGGCAACTTCAGAGAGTAGTTCAGTTCAACCCAGCTCTGTTCCACACCAGTCTCTGTTAAGCTGTGTACCTGAACAAGTGGCCTCTGGCCTCAGGCCCTGGGGTGCAGACATTTTCACAGAGCCGAGAACAATGGCAACCTGAAAACACAGCTCTTGGTGTCTGCCAAGATGATATTACATTCTTGCTGTTTTCTTTTTCTGTTGAAATAGATAGGTTAGCAAACAGATGGGGCTTATCTTTCTCCCTATCACTTTCTATTTCTCTCTCTCTATTTCTCTCTGACTCTGTCTTGCTCTGAATTTGACTCCCTCTCTCTCTCTCCCCTCTCTGCTCCCTCCCTCCCTCCCTCCCTCCCTCCCTCCTTCCGTTCCATCCTCCCTTCTTCAGATTTCTGGACTGTATCTCAAAGATCCATATGTTGTCACCTGACAAATTCAGCTTGGTGCATTAGCTCCATATAGTCAGGTTCCAGTTATGAAGGCATGGGCAGAAGCCTCTGGGATAAAGGACTTCACACACACACACACACACACACACACACACACACACACACACACACACATCACATTGGCAGATTTAGCCTTGGACAGAGTCCTAGCCTCTACACATTACTTACACCTGCTCTGCAGAAATAAGATGTCTTGGTTTTATTTTCCTTTTTTTTTTTGAGACAAGGCATTACATAGTCCAGGCTGACATGGAAATTTCTATGTTACTGAGGATGATGCTGAATCCTGTCCCTGCCTTTTGAAAACTGAGGCAATAGGCATGCTTTATGCACAGTTTATGTGGTGCTGGGAACTGGACCAAGGATTCATACAACGCAAGTAGTTCACCATCTAAGCTATGGCCTCAGCCCATTTTGTTCCCGTCCCTCCCTCCTGGAACCTTCACACTGCCTCTACCCCTGGGACCTCAGTGGCTTTCATCTGCTATTTCCCAACACCTGTCCAGTTCCCCACGTATAAAAGGATCTAGCGTTAGCTGAGTATCTGCTGTATTGTACACAGAGTACAAACACACCGTAAAGCACCTGTTTTTATTTTCACACAATATCATGAGTTAAGGAACTCATAAATCTGCCCATATGGGGAAAACCATCATACCCAATGAGAATATCCCTCAATAAAGTTTTTATCTAGCTGATTTATAAACTCCTAAGGGTGTAGATAAAATAAATATGACTTGGAAAACTCATTTTATCAGTTCAGTTGCACATGCATATTTAAAGTCACATACTCTAAATAATACATTAAAGAAGAGATATTACTTTTCCAGTCTTACATATCATTACATAATCTTATTCATAAACTGTGTGAATTATCTCTAAGGCCAATTTTTGAGTCATTCAGTTCCATTTTTCCAGGACATATTATGTTCATTTCCATCTCAATTGTTTGGGATATGGCTCGCTGTCACTGGAAATCTTATCCCAAGAGGTAGGTAAATACACATTCACACATCATCAAGACAGTTGTCTGTTTTATTCAAGACTTACTGTGTACTTATGAGCTTTTCATATACCCATTAACCTTACCACTTTTTATTTATTTGGTTGGTTAGTTTGCATTGGTTGACTTGCTGAGACAGAGCCCTATTATCTAAACCGGGCTGGCCTCAAACTTGCAATCTTCCTGCCTTGTTTTTTTTTGATATTGAGACTCCAGGCCAAAGTCACCACATCTGGCTACCATATTGCCCTCTAGAAGAGTCTTTAGGAAGCTTGCTTGCATCTAATACATGCATTTGCACAGGCACATTCCTAGAAATAACAGCCATAAAAATGTGTTTGACTAATTTTTCTCCTACATGTTTACTGATTCTGTCAGGCAACCTTGGAAAGAATTCTGATCACGTATTGACTGAAGCCTCTTTTGGTCGATGTGCTTCCCTTAAGCAACACCATGGCCATTAGTCAAGGTTCTCTAAAGGAACACCGCTGACGGAATGAATATCTCCTCAGTGGGGATGTATTAGACTGCCTTCCACAGTGCAGTGTAGGCTGTTTTCAGCAGCGGCTGGCATCCTGAGAGCTGCTCTATCCGTGAAGCCGGTTGCCTCATCCATTCCTATTTATTGATGATGTCTGGGAGGACTTCTGGAGCGTCACAAGTCCTTGGTCCAAGTTCACAGGCCAAAGAAACTGGGTTCTACAGTTCTGTGGTCAGCAAACAGTGGCAGCAGCAGCAGCAGCAGCAACAAAGCAGATGCACTCACAAGTAAGACATCAAAACAAGCAGGTAAAGGCAACAGCTTCTCTCATGGGCCTCCTCAAGTCTGGACTGTCACCAGGAGATCCCATCCACTCTAAGGGAGGATTTTGCCTGCTTGGTCAATCCTTTCTGGAAACACCTTTACAGATCCAAGTGTGTCTTTTACTTGATTCCAGATGCAATACGGCTGACAACTGAGATTAAACATCACACCAGGTTTTTCAGATAAGTTAATTGAAACAGGATCTCCAATTCTTGAAGTACATGTGCAGCCTCTAGCATTTGAAAGGACTTATTTTTTAAGGGATAATCTTGGCAGAACTAAGTCGATCTACAGCCTCAATTCAGGTGACTCCATTAACCTCATTTTACAGAACATGAAGCTGAAATTTGGTATTGAAGTGACCCTAGTAAGATCAAAGAGCCAGACAGTAATGGTTGGGACTGGCAGCCAGGACATCCTAAATAATGAACCACAATCTCTCTACCCTGCTCACAACTCCCACTGTGGCCTGCAGTTTATAACCGCTGTGCAGCCAAATCCTTGTTCAGAACCTTCTGGCTGTTCTTAGCATTGGTTATAAGATTTACATCCACATCTGACCCAGAAATTTCACTTACAGGGATGTCTCTAAATGAAGTTACCAAATATGTGCAAAATGATTTAGCACATATACAAATGATTCGTGTATTTTCATTTTGCAAGGGTTAAAACCTTTGAAACATGCTCAGCATTCATGATGGGTGCATGGCCTCTAGCTACAATCCATGAATGTGCTAGAACACTCAAAAACTATGCTTGGTACTCGCTAGATAAAATGAGAGCTTATACATTATGATTCTATTTTTGTTTAGTTCTTATGTGTGTATGTGTATATGTGCATGTATGCGTGTGTGTGTGTGTGTGTGTGTGTGTGTGTGTGTGTGTATGTGTTTGGTGTCCTGTTTCATTGTCCCTGGTACATATATAGTGTACATGTATATATATGTACATGCATATATGTGTGTATGTGTGTGTGTTTGGTCTCCTGGTGCTCATGCACATACATATATAGGTATATGTTTGAGTGCATGTATGTGCATGTGGAGGCAGAAGTAAATATTGAGTATCTCCCACAATGACTCTCTACCTTACATTTCAAGACAGGGTCTCTCGTTGAACCACAATCTATACTGCTCACATGTCCCACTGTGGCCTGCAGTTCAGTGAGACGGCCTCTAGAGCTCAGTGACTCGCTAGACTGTGGGTCAGAGCACTGTAGTGATTCTCCTGTGTCCTAGTTCTCAACAGTGCTAGGGTTTTGATATGCATCGCCATGCCTGGGGTTTACACAGATGCTCAAGAGTGGAACTCAGGCCTTCATGCTTGCATAGCAGGTACCTTACCAACTGAACTGCCATCTGCCCAGCTTTTTATTTACGCTGTATACACATGTTCAAGAACAATGAGAAGCATGGTGCCATACTTATTTCATTGATTTCTAGACACAGAATTAAATATGATTGTTCTTAGTTTTACTTTTCTGCTGCTCCAGCTGAGAGAGAGAGAGAGAGAGAGAGAGAGAGAGAGAGAGAGAGAGGTGACTCTAACAGTGAGAACACTTGGCAGGAAGTGGATTCTTGTTTTCTACATTGTTACCCCCTTCTTCCGTTTTCAAAGGTATTGTCCCGTGAAAGGATTTTCCACTTAAGGAGAAAAGATTAAAGCTGTAATCCTGGGATGTTATCAAGTCCACAGTCTGCTTGTGAGCTCTATTACAGCCCCCAGGTATAAAAGTCTGTCTTGTAGAACCAGCTGAGTGTGTCAAGCCATTCTGCCATATGCCAGACCGTTTGCTAGGGTCAAAGCTTAAGCAAGCTTTCCTAGATATTTGGCAGTTCTCTTTAACCCGGTCAGTGGCCTCAAGGTTGTGCTTGGTGGGAAGTAATGGGTTTAGCAAAGATGACACATTCTCTACCCTTGAGTGTCTCCAAGTCCAGCAGAGGATTGGCTGATGAAGATGTGACCCATAAGCAGAAAGGGAATATGATGTTTTAGAGGGGAGAGGGAGGGAGAGGAGTCACAGAGATCACTGGCAGGTCTTTGTGAATGGAGTTAGCACCAAGAGAGAGGCTCAGAATAATGGACCCGAGAAGGTCCTCCGAGGCTACTTGAACTTGTGGCCCAGGAGAAGTACAGATGCCCCTTATAATGTCACAGCTACATACACGGATCAGACGACTTTATGTTGTGTGTAAGAACTACCCCTTTTTGAGAGGCTGTGATAGCCGTAGAAAAGGATGGCAGTAAGCAGAGGGGCTGACAAGCAGCTTCTAAGATGATCTCCACTTCCTGGCATTTAGTCCCACACCCATCCCTTCTCTTCCAGAGTGGGTGGAGCCACAGACTTGTTTCTAATGATTAGAGCAGAAGGGATGGCGTGATGATTCATCTTGATGGGCTTTAGAATTGCCATGGCAACAAACATCTAGGCATGCTTGGGAGGGAAATTTCTAGGTTGGGTTAACTGAGGTGGAAAGAGCTACCCTGTGTGTAGGCAGCAACAGTCCATGGGCTGAAATCCTGGGTTGGGATAAAGGAGAAAGTGAGATGAGCACCAGTATTCATTCATTGATTCATTCACTCATCCCCTCTCCTGTGGGAATTCATCCTGACTGTGGATGCTGTGTGACCAACTGTCTCATACCTCTGTCACCATGAGTCCCTTGCCATCATGGATTGTACCCTCAAACTGTGAGCCAAATAAACCCTCCATTCCTTAAGTTGTTTTTGACAGACACTTTGTCATAGCAAGAGGAAAAGCAACTAATGTAAATCAGGTGTCAACTCAGAGCTTCAGACAGAAAAGATGTGGCATCTGTCCAAGGCACGATTTCTCCATCATGGATGATAGCATCACACTGTTAGGAGAAGACAGCTACTAGATCTGGACACAACTCTGTGTGAGGTCCATGAAGGGGCCCCTACCTGTCAGAAATCATGTAAGTGAACTTGTCAGTAAATATCCCATAGCAGGCCCTGCACATGAGACCTCAGCTCCAGCCACCAGCTTCCCTGCAACCTCATGGGAGAACTGGGGTGGGAAGCACCCAGCTTAGCTGCGCTGAGCTCTGACATGCGGAGACTGTCCCATGTTAGTGATTTGCTGTCTTATATTAATTGGGAGTGACATGTTATACAGACACAGGAAAGTTAGAAAGATTATAAATGAAAGCTCTCCCAAAAAAGCTCCAGGTAACTTCTAGGAGTGCACATCTCAACTCCAAAATGTATTGCTGGGAACATAAAAGCAAGCTTTCAGTCCCTCGGAGCCGCCATTGCTGGGTTTGAGGATGAAAATTATGTAGTACCCAGAGTATAAAAAAAAATCAAGGTATGTGGTGTGTGTGTGTGTGTGTACACATATACGTATATATATATGTGCGTATGTATATATGTATAAATATATAATATATAGTATATGTATAAGTGTAAGCATATAGTAGAGGCAAGTTTTCAGCCTCTTTGAACTGCCATTTTTGGGTTTGAAGATAGGAATTACATAGTATCCAGTATATAAAAAAGTCAAGGTGTGTGTGTATTTATATATGTGTGTGTGTATACATATATATGCATATGTAATATATAAAAGCACATATGTGTGCATATAAACTAACTTGCCCACCTGATCCTATGTTGGTGATTACTAGGGTAACAGAAAGAGCTATCCATTGTATTTGAATTTTCTAATTTTTCTATTTTTAGACTTGTCTTATATCGCATGTATGAGTATTTTTTCCCACTTGTATGTCTGTGTACCAGGCATGTACCTGGTGCCTTCAGAAGCCAGAAGAGAATATCCAAGCCTCTGAAACTAGAGTTACAAATGATTATGAGTACCATTTGGGTGCTAGAAACTAAAGCCTGCTTCTCTGTGAGAGGAGCAAATGCACTTAGCTGCTGAGCCATCCCTCCATCCCCTAATTTTTCAATGTTCCTTGAACAATCTTCAGACTTGTGACAGTTTCAAGAATAGAAATGTCACCAATGCTCTCTCCTTGATCCTCAAACACGGAGCTTTGGAACAGCTGCCCTGACCACCTCATCTGTGTCCCCATGTTCTTTTCTGATCACTTAAAAGCAAATACATCCAGAAAATTTTCCCAAATAAAGTTTCCTTACATATGAAAAAAATCATTAAAGTGGGGTTGGTGAGATGTCTCCATGGGTAAAGGTGTTTGCTGCCATACCTGAGTTCAATCCTAGGTCCTATATGGTGGACAAAAAGAGCCAACTACACAGAAACATGCACATGTATACACATTTACACACACACACTCACACTCACACATATGCACACACAGGAAATAAGTCAATATGATAAATATTTTTCAAAAGGAAAAATCATTAAACAGTTTCCATCTTTCTGGTCTCTTTAATCCATAACAGATCTGACTTTTTTTTTTTTAAATGATATTTTGAAGAATCCAATGACACTCTCCGGGAAGCCAGTTCCTGTTGGAGTTCCTTTTCTCACCCTTGGGTTCAGACAATGCCGAAGTGGCAGTGAGTCTGTGGAGCCCCAAGTCAGATGCCACATCAGGCGAGGGGGCCATTTCTGGTTAAGGAGGCCCTAAACCAACCGAGCATGCCTACTCCAATGCCTTTTTACACCTTGCATGAGTAGTGATGCAAGGACTGACTGGTGAGTGCAGGGCTGGGAGAGTGGCTCAGTTGGGAGAGGGCAGGCCTAGCATGCTCAGTGCTTTGAGTTCCATCCCCAGCCTTTCAAAAATAATTATGCTGTGTGAAAGAAACACCAGAGGAATATAAATGGTATGAGTCCATTTATAAGAACTTCCAGGTATTTCAAATAAATGTATACTGGCAGAATTTAGAATAGCGATTGTTGGAAGCAGAAATGAGAATATGTGAAGGAAGAGATGGATATGTTTATTATTTTTATTGTGGTGATACTTTAAAAACTACATATAAATACAAAGCTTACAAATACTGCGTACTTGAAATGTGTTCCATTGTTCATCTTAATTATGCTCCAATAAACCCATAAAAGAAATTAGAATCATAAAAGTGTAACAGATAAGGAATAAGGCAAAAGTTTTATAATAACAATAACATAAATTGTTAATGTGTCAGACATAGAGTGCTTTTACTGGTCAATAAAAGTCCATAAACTTTTCAAAAAGAGCTAAAAGTATAAGCCAACTGTGCAACTTAAAACCACACATATTGGCAACAGTGATATTAATAAAATGTTTAAAACAGTGATTTGTCTGTCTGTCTGTCTTCATTTACAAAATCTGCCCATCGTTTTCAGTTGTTCATAGTTTATTCAGGTCCTGATACAAGGAGATCGGCTTTCATAGTACTGCAAGGGTATGATTGGAAGGCCTTCTAAGAAAGCCATTTATTGGTAACTCAAGATCTTTCCATTTCTTGGCACTGGGGGTTGGAGCCATTTTAATATTTTCTTTTATAATTTTCTCTATTTACACTTTTAACACTAACTATACATTCCTTAAAGGAAGAAAAATATTCTCAAAGAGGAAAGGTTGGAATTAACTTCATTTTGCAAAATTCCACACTGGAACACTGGGTTGTACTGTGCCTATTGACTGCCGCTTTACCAAGTGCATGGGAATGGAGGACCACCAGTTCCTTAGCACTGCCTCGTCACATGATCCCCATTCATTCTCCAATGTCTTCTTCTGCCTCTTCCTGACATCATAAAGTGTTAAGAAAAGCAATAATACCTTCACAAGGGATACAATTACCTTAAAGAGTTGATACCAGCATTTTTTAAAAGCTGTGGGTCACAACCCCTTTGAAGGTCAAACAAGAGTCATGTATCAGATATCCTAAATATCAGATATTTACATTATAATACAAGGCAGTAGCAAAATTACAGTTATGAAGTAGCAATGAAAATAAATTTATGGTTGGGGAGTTACTGTAACATGAAGAACTGTATTAAAAGGTTGCAGCATCAGGAAGGTTGAGAACCTCTGGTCTATGCTAAGGTCCAGTTAGGGGGGCATAAAGTCTGTCTCATTCCCCTTCATTCATAGCTATGTCAGATTTTAGAGAGGGCCATCACCTGGGGGCAGATAATAATGAAGGGGATGGAACATGTAGGATTTCCCTCAGGGGGTTGAGGGTGGCCCCAAAACAAACATACCACAATTCAACATCTCCTCTCTCTCCTTTACCATGTGTACTCTCCTTTACCTCCAAGATAATCAGAATTCTTCATGGGAACTATTTATCTTTGACTGGACTGGAGTAATAAATTTTCATTGTCACAAGCAAACCATCTAGCAAAGGGCAGTTATCCATTTTGCAAATATTGACACCAAATGGTGACTATGTCAATAGGTCAAGCCACAGAGCGACTGCAATAACACAGGAGAGGCTGATCTGTCCTCCTGGGCTCTGGGGTCACGTGCTGATCCAATCAGGTGGCTGCCAGCTGTCCTGCATCCATATTAAGTCACAAGTTAAGAGTGTTTTCTTTCATAGCCAGACACCTCAAAGGCTCTGCAGTCAGGTTTGAGATGAGAACTGAGCCTCGTATGTTCATCATGCAAGGCACAATCTGATCTTAATACTTTGGCTGTCATATGGTTCCAGAGGGTTAGAGCATGCAGCAGTGGGGAAGAAATGGTGGCCAGAGCTGAAAGCTAAGAGATCGATTTCAACTCAGCTGCACATAGGAAGC
Source organism: Mastomys coucha (assembly GCF_008632895.1). NCBI lineage: Eukaryota > Metazoa > Chordata > Mammalia > Rodentia > Muridae > Mastomys > Mastomys coucha. The sequence goes on along the minus strand of NW_022196913.1, from coordinate 1,053,604 downwards.
AGAGAGAGTCTTGTTTTGCAACACCATTGCTGAATTAGTACAGTAAAACTGTGTGTATATGTGTGTGTGTGTGTGTGTGTGTGAGCATGCATGTTGTACGTGTGTGTGTTCACATATGCATCATAGCACATGTGTGGAAGTCAAGGGCAATCCTGGATGTCAGTCCTCCCCTTTCACTTTGAGACCCAGTCTCTCTCCTTCATTGCTGCATAAACTAGGCTGTCTGGTCCATGGACAGAGCTTCCTGCAGCTCTGCTCTCTCCTCCTATCTCCTGGTAGGTTACAGGGCCTACTCCTCTCTCCACTGGGTTACAGACATATGCACTGTACCCCCCTGCATTTTACCTGGGTTGTAGGAATCTAGACTCAGATAATCAGACATGCAGTAAACACTTTGCCCATTGAGCCACCTCCCTAGCTCTTGTAGGGTCTTTAGGGACCATGTGTAAGAGGTGTTCACACCATTCTGGGACCTGGGAATGTGAACTCTGTCACTTACATAATCAGTCATGTTTCTTTTGTAGTACATCTCAACAAAAATGAAAACATTTTTGCTAGCTGGAAAACAAAGTTCTCTCCTTCAACCCACGGTCACCTGGAACTGAGAAGCAGAGAATAGTCCTGTACTGTAGGGATGGAGGAAGAGGATGGTACTGTTGGGTGGGTGTGAGAAAGTAAGCCTATGCTATTTGGATCACTCGTTCAAACTCGCAGAGGAATGAATGCATGTTCATGGTGTGGCGTGCTGGCAAATATGTGCACCATGTTTAATTTGTCTAGGAGAATCTAGGACTATAACTGTATCCTTTCACCCAAGCTTGAAGCCTGATAGCACCCCTCTATTTGAGATTAATTTGAAATCTTAAAGAAGATAGTAAGTGCACATACAGCGGTAAGAGATACAATGTATCAGGTACAGCTCCTGAGAGATACAGTTTATCAGGTACAGCTCCTGAGAGATACAGTGTATCAGGTACAGCTCCTGAGAGATACAATGTATCGGGTACAGCTCCTGAGAGATACAGTGTATCAGGTACAGCTCCTGATACTGTATGATGTTAACCTATCTTCATTAACATCATCCAAAGAGACAGGTCCCCATTAGAAGACCCATTTAACAAATGAAGAAAGTGAGATACAGAACTTAAGTCAAGATTAAATTTAGATTACACCAAATAACAGCAAGAATTCCACCAGGCACTCTGGCTTCTAAGTCCTGGGATTTTAACCATGCAACATGGACTTCTGTGGGTTTTTATTTCTTTCTGTGTTTTAATCTTTATCTGGCTAAGTTTCTTCTTTCATTTATTTAGGTATGTATGCTTGTATGTATGTATGTGTGTATGTTTGTACATCTGTATGTATATGTGTACATTTGTATGTGCACATGCCACAACTATAAATGTGGAGGTCAGAGGACAACTTTGAAGAAGTTACTTCTTTCCTCCAACTCCATGGGTTCCAGGGATCCAACACGTCATCAGGTTTGTCAGCAAAACCCACTGTGGTGTCTCACTGACGCCTTTACCTTCCTTGCTTTTATCCTTCCTCCCTCTTCTTCCTCTCTTCCTTTCTCCCTCTCTCTCTCCCCTTTCCTTCCCTGGTGGTTCAAGGGATCAAACCCTATCCATCTCCTAGAGGAAAAAGGAAAATAAAAAGAAGCAAAAGCGGCTTTGCGCTCAGAGGGAAGAGCTCTCTCTGGGTCCTGCAAAGCACATGCCCGACATTTGAAAGTTCTGCAGTCCTTAGAGCAAAACCTACTTCAGTGACTGCTGTTTTTCTCCTCATTGGCCTGAAAAGTAATTAGACAATGCTATTATGGCATGTGCTCAGGGTCACTCGTGTTATAAAACTGATTATCAGACTGTCCCCATCCAGGTAGCCCTGAACTGAAGATGATCTGCCCACCTAGAACCCTAACACCACCTCTTCTCTTCCAGTGACTCATATAAAAGCTGCCACCTGTGTCATAGAACAAACTGTCAGAGAAGCAGCAGCCTTCTTGTGTCATTGTGCTCAAAGGAGAATCCTTCCCAACAGTATGCAGTCACACTGGACCCTCATTCCACTGTGACCTGGCACACTTCAGCCATCAGTGTCCTGCAAAAAGCATCATTTAGTATAGAGGTCCTGGGCTCTAAAATGGCAACCTAGTTAATAATAAATGTTACCCTAGTTAATCTCTGCCAGTACCGGGGTGCCAGACCTGTGGATGTGCCCTTCTCATCTGTAACTTGGCAGTTACAAGCAGGAGGTATTTATTTGCTTCTCCAACATCAATATAGAGTAAGTAAAGGTATTTTAATACTCTAGCAATTTTTGTGAATATTTTTATCCAATGAGATTCATAAGCACACACACACACACACACACACACACACACACACACACACACACACACACCTTGCCACAGCTCTCAGAGTGATTGATAACCAACCTGAGACCACTGTGAAGAGGAAAGGAACACTATTTTCCTGCCACACCCCACTCTTCCTTGCTTTCTCCATTTCCTTGCTCTCAGCTTCTCTCAGCCTCTAACTGCACATGAGCATCTTTGCTTATGTGTGGTGTGCTTATGTCTGTGTGTGTGCATATGGAAGCCAGGGGATGCTGTGAGTGTTAGTCCTCAGGTTCCATCTATCTCAGGTTTCTTGAGACAGGAACTCTCACTGGCTTAGAAATCTTCAGGTAGGCTAGGCTGCCCAGCAAACCCCAAGGCCCTTCACAGCAATAAAATCCCAAGGACATGTCACTATGCCTGGCTTTTGAAAAAGGGTTCTGAGGGATCAAACTCAGGTCATCATGCTTATAAGCAAACTCCTCCACCCCTCCATCCTCTGTATCCCTTCCTTCCTCTCCAGACCCTCCATCTCTCTTTAACTTTCTTGTATCCACTTCCTCTTCCTTAATTCAATCCCAAGATTTGATGTTTAATCCTTGATTGATAAATATGAAGAGTTTGAGGGAAAATTAATGGTTTGATATCAAAGCACAAAGTGCAGACAATGTCATATGCCAGTCTGGTCTTTTTCCAAATTTATATGTGAAAACTGGGCCAATATATAGCTTTCCCTGACCTCACCTGATGATTTCTTCTCTTGGTCCAAACACTAACTCTGGGACAGGGCTGTCACCCATATTCTCTGAATCCTGGTTCTTTAAAATACTTATCTGGGGTTAGAGAGATGGCTCCACATGGAAGAGCAGTTGCTGTGCAGGTACGAGAACCCAAGCTTGGATTCTATCAGCCATGTGAAAAGCCCATAACCCCAGTGTTGTGAAGGGCAGAAGGTGGGGGATCAACCAGACATCCAGAATGAATGACAGACCCTTCCTCAGAGGATTGGAGGGAGAGGGTAGTAGAGCAGGGTACCCAATGATCTCCTCTGGCATTCTCATGGGTCTGAGCATGTATGTGTGAGTGTGAGTGTGTGTGTGTGTGTGTGTGTGTGTGCGTGCACGCACGAGTGTACAATATCTGCACAGTATATATTTATGAGGTTGTTATATGTGATACAAAATTCAGTGCTTATAGCAAGATAGCTCAACCTGTAAAGGAGTTTGCCACTAAGCCTAACAACCTGACCTTGATTCCCAAGACCCATATGATAGAAGGTGGGAATCGTTTCCAGACATTGGCTTCTGACCTCCATATAGACATGCAGTGTAGAACATGTGTTCTCATACAAAAACATAATGAACAATGAAAATTTAAAGCATACAGCTTTATGTAAAAAAAAAAAAGGTTCAGAGCTTGGGGTGATGTTCATGGCTGTTGTGGATGGCGGAGCTTGGGGTGATGCTCATGGCTGTTGTGGATGGCAGCAAGGCAGAGGCAGAAGCTGAGCACCCTTCCTCAGGCCACATTGCCTTCACCCCGGTCTCCACACTCAGATTCTAGCCAGAGCACATAACTTAAAGGCACACAAAGGCTTCTTGGTTGGTGAGGAGCTGGGGGAATTTAAAATGAGACTCTGTTTTTTTTTTTTTTTTTGAAGAGTTTGGGGTGAGTTCATGGATGGAGAAAAATTACAGGCATAGCATCATAGAGTTCTAGGTGGCTTTGTGGGGATGGGTGTGCTCAGGCAATGGTGCCAGTTGATTAGAGCCTTGGGTGAGCCCTACATTGCAATGAGAAGGCCTGACTGTCTTAACAGAACCATTTCTTTCACAAGTAAATCAAACAAGGACACATACTGAATAGCTTGCTGATTCATCAGAGACATTGGGAGGTCAAGCCATTAAACCAGCACGGTGCCTGCTCCCACTCCAGGGCAGGAGCGGGTGTGGGGGTGTGTGTTTAAATAAGCCAGCACAGCTGTCCCTCTAGCTGAGCATCTTTGCCATCCTAGCTTGGAAATGTGGTTTCACAAAAAGTGGGCCATGGAAGGGACCTTGTGTGCTACTTCTCGATGGTGGCATCAAAGGAGACAGAGATGTAAGTTCAGGTCTGACTTGATTCTAGAGAGCAAGAAACTAATGTCTACCTCAGGAGATGGCATAACATTCTGATGACCCGGGCCAGTCCTATACCAGTCTGTTGCTTGGTAGAATCAAAGTGTATACACATACATAGGGCATATGGCCTATTTGCACAGTAGAAGAGGTGGGGGAGGGAGGCCATCTAGATCTCTTGTAAGGCTGCTGAGCAGGCTTGCTGTTAAGAAGTTCCCCAAATTCCTGATGTGGTCCTTTGTTGCATGAACTGATTTTTGTTGTGTTGTTTTAATTTAAACTGGTGCATCCATTTCATGTGCTTTGGAATATCCAGGCTGTTCATTGTACATCACCTTTACCCATCATCAGGAGGTTAACTGAGCCACAGTTGCCTTGGGCTTCCTTGGACATGTTTCCCCTCATTAACAGCTACTTGTCTCAGGAAGATGCCTAATGGGGTATTTGTCACCATGGTAGGATTCCAGATTCAGAGATTCCTGTAGCCTGCTCCACTGTCAGTGAAGGTAACTGAGAGGAAGGCGTTTGGAGTGTGTGGATGCTGGGGAGCCCACATTCAGTGGTTATCAAAGAAAGCAATGGGCTGAGGAGGCACTGGGCCCTTCCCTCCTGTGAGCAGGCACTGTGCTAACCACAGAGAGTAGTGGCATTAATTACGTGTCTCCTTGCTAAGACTCACTCCCAGAGTGTCAAGAAAAACTAATGAGCACAATCATAGCATCGTTCAAGAACGTCTCACCTGCCAAGCGCTTTACAAGATTAGCTCATTAATCCACTCTGTCCTCCTGTGAAGCTGGTAATTATTATTATGCCCAGTTCAAAGATGGAGCAAGTGAGCAGAGAAAAGGCAACTGCCCGGAATCCCTGGGTTCATCTCAGCCCTTCCCGCACTGCAGAATAGAGCACAGGCCATTGCGTTGTATAATTCTGCCTTTCCTTTGATTGCAGCTTCACATGGATACCAAAATCCTTGAAGCAGGGAAGAAATAGGCAGGCTGAATATTCCAAGTCATCACTGATTAATTTCCCTCTGAAATAATCATTACATTTTAAAGTCCATGTGTTATAAATTATGTATGACTAGACCATAGTTCATGACCCACTTATCCAAAACAATAAATTAATTCAATCAGAAGGTATTTAACAATTAACTTGCATATTTGAAAGATTATACCATGTACTAGTATCAACGTACTATAAAAATATGTGGTTTCACTTTTAATTTGTTATAAGGCTATTTTTACCCAAATATCGAGAATTCCTATAGAGCATTTAAATAAACACTACAATTCCATAGTCCTTTTCACTTCATTTTTCGTTCATCTGACACAAGAAGTAACTCACAAAGTAACTGATCACTTATTCCTGAGATCCATTGATACCATCCCAACTGGTGGAAGACAAGCTTGCCCCTTGCAGCCTGTGAACATTTTCAGCAACCACTTTTTGTGACTATTGGATCAAGTAGCTTTTCACCCTCGGTACCTGAAGCCGAGCAGGCATCCCTTAGTGGAATGTCACTTTGAGCCTTGGAGGTAAAATAACCTAACCATGCATGGTACAACTTAGGGTGAGATTTTAGAAGTTAAGCTAGCTTTAAATGTCATTTTTCTAGGAATGGGAAAATAGTTCATTTGGTGAAGTGCTTTTACTGCAAGCATGAAGAGCTGAGGTCAGCCTCCAGAACCCCCATCTTTAAAAGGCTGGGCATAGGGCTGATCTGATGGGTTAGGAGAAGGCAAACGTACTTACTATCAACCCTTATGACCCAAGTTTGACTCCTGAAACCATCATGGTGGGAGAAGAGAAACAACTTCCACACATTGCCTTCTGACTTCCACATGTGCACATGTGCAAATGCACACATGGGATAGATAATTTCTTTAATGGTAGCATATACTTGTAATCCCTGTATTAGGAGGGCAAGCACACTGACCAGGCAGCCTAGATTCTTTGGCAAGTTCCAGCCCTGTGAGAAACCTTATCTCAAATTACAAGGTAGATGATGCCTAATGTCCTTTGGTTTCCACATGTATGTGCACATGTATTCATGTACACATGCACCAGTACCCATATACATATATCCATACACATGTGTACCTAAACATGCAAACACAGACACATGTACACACACATACACACACACACACACACGAAGACATTTTAATTTTGTAATAAAATCAGTAAGATTATGATGTGGAGTAAGGTCAAGTGTAGGAATTTTCAAGTGTCTACCATGTAGTGGTCTTTTAGCTGCCCCACCCTCTTGGAGACCTTATGAAATGTCAGAGGTACTACACAGTCAATCTGTGAAATGATGTCCCTGATTTGAAAGATATCCACAGGAAATCTCAGGGAGACTCAGAGAGCAAGATCTGAAGCTTCTAGATCAAAGATGCTGACTGACATTGGCATTGATATTTGGAGTGTCAAGTGTAGATATTAAGTTTATGAACAGAAGAAACAGTATGTGCACTTTCTGAGAAAGACATCAGCCCCATAAAGAAAGTCAGTCTAGGTTTGCTTTATGGGACTAGGTGGCTGCTCCTGACCCCACACAGCCCAAACTCATTGTGGAGCAAACACTTGATAAAGAACTCAAAGTTGAACCAGCCATGCCTGGCTCCAAGCAGGCTGGTTGGATCTCCGAGCATCACTTAGTCTTTGGATGAAGCATTTAATGTCTCCAGGTCATCAATATCTTCATCTCTAAAACAGATAAAAAGCAGAAGTTCTTTCTGAACTGGTGGCAAGAACCAGAAGGACTAATCCACATGAGATTCTTTATATCCCTGACACATAGTTTCATATAATAAGAACCCTGCACTGCCTTGATTTTAGAGATTCAAAGGGCAATGCAATTATAACAAAATGTGTTCATTTTTATTATCATGATTATTTTTAAACCCTCTCATTCAGTGCTCTTAGTTTAAAAAAAAATACCCAATTAAGATGAATAGTGTGTTATCCTTGGCTGTATGCAAGAAAGTTTCTGCTTGGTTTGTTTTTTTTTTTTTTACCCTTGAGTTCTCTATAGAGATTTGGCAAATATCCTGGGATTTGTACTATACTGAGAACCCATTACTTTTAGAATAATTTGTGTGTGTGTGTGTGCGTGCACGCACACATATGTGCACACATGAGTCTGTTGTATGGATGCATCAATGTAGGTATATGCGCATGTCAGTCGTAAGGTATCTTGATGAATTACTATTTAGTAGGGTCTCTCATTGACTCTGGAACTCACAGATTTGGATTTGGTCTGTGTGTCTTAGGGAGCCTCCATAGTGACAGCGTGTGTGGCTTTTTATTTGGGTTCTATGTATCTGAACTTATGCACTCATGATGAATAATGGACCTTATATCATGAAGTCACTAAGAATGATCAAATGTCACCCAGCACAGTGGCAGCAGCTTGGGGTTGGGGAGAGGAATATACAGAACTAGATGCTATTTTACTCAAAAAACACAGAACTGTACAGACAAGTCAGGAACCTACCCAGTAGCCCCACCTGCCACCCACAGCAAAGAAATCAAACCTTGGGAGAAAAGGAACTTAAACAACCATAAAATTGTTGCATGTATGTGGAAACAGTCAATGGGATTTCTTATAAGACTGTGGGTGTCTCAGCCTTGACACATGGACATGCTGGACCAGTAAATTCTATGTTTAGGAGAATTACTCTGCGTATTTAGGATTTGGTGTGTGTGTGTGTGTGTGTGTGTGTGTGTGTGTGTGTGTGTGCATTCGTGTGTGTACATAACATGTGCATGTATGTGTGTGTGTGTTTCATGTGGAGGAAAGCCTGTGCTGTTCTTCAGATACCATCTACCTGTAATACAAGATCTCTTGATGCCTAGCAGTGGTCCCAGGGAATGCTGGGATCACAGGTGTATATCTCTGTAGTTGTCTTTTGTGTGTGTGTGTGGGGGGGGGGGTCCTAGAGATCAGGGTAATGCTTGCAGGGTAACACATTTGCCAACCGAGCCATGTCCCCTACCCTGCTGAAAGATGCTGAGTGATTTCCTTAATCTTTATTGACTAGAGGTCAATAGCAATCACTCCTGCGAATTTTGATGGTCCCACATCTCTCCAGATAACAAAAATGTTCTGGGTTGGGGGAAGAGGAGTGGATAAAAGAGTCCCCCACTGAGAGTCACTGTTTATCCCTCAAGGGCTTTTCCCCAAAGTCAGAAATAATTTGGAAAGGTGCCTAAAGATTATTAATAATCATTTTTGGTAAAATATAATTGAACCACCAAATGAAAGAATCTTATTTCTGTTTCATTTGATGCTTGGAGCTCATGGAGTGTGCTGTGTTCTGCATGTGTGTTAATACTCAGAAGAGCATAAAGCAGAAAAATCTGTGTGAAAATGCTTCTCCAGAGATTAATGATATAAATCCAATATATTCATGAAAGAAAAAATAAATGAAGCTGGAAAAATTCATATTTTCAAACTTCAGAGTACATACTCATTTAACCACCTTAATTTTTTTCTAATCGTGAAGAGACTTCAAGAAATGTAATTGCAAATATAGTCAAAAGTTAATTACACTATTATAAATTATATCCTTTTATCACTCTCTGGGGAACACCAGGAATTTGAGGGTAAGTAGATGTGCATAAAGTGCATTAAGTTAATATATGATTGATATCACCCAGGAAGAATACATATGAATTCCCATACTGTGTCAGAGAAATAATCAAGAACAAAATTGTCTTTGGAATTTCTAGGAAGCATTTGAGTTGGAGCCTTGCTAGGGCTGCATATTGACCAGGCCCTTTCTATTGCAGTGCCTGGGGCAGGCAGACAGACGCAGTGATGAGAACGAAAGTGTGCAATGATGTTGCCACCAATTGAATTCTAAAAATAAAATCCATGGTGAACTGAGAAAGGGGAGTTAATTTGAGGTACAAGAGCCTGACATATTAAATGTTAGGAAAAGATGAACTTTAAGCTTTTCATAGACTTTTTCAGGCCCAAATTCTATATGATGGCAGGGCAAGAGCCATGATAGTCTACAAATTCCTATACTAGAGCCCTTGCTTTTTATCAGGAATACAGTTGCTTTGGAATGAATTGAGAAAGAGACTTTGTTCCTTTAACAAAGTTCATGGACCTGAAGATTATGACTCTGTCATAGAGAAACTATGATGGTCCAGGCATTCAATAAATAGCTTTGGGTTAGGCATGGTGGCACATGCCCTTAGTACCAGTACTCAAGCAGCAGAGGGGAGTAGATATTGGTGAGTTCAAGGCCAGCCTGGTCTACACAGTGAGTCCCAGGATAGCCAGAGCTACATAGTAAGACTGTCTCAAAAAACAAAAACAAAAACCAAACCAAACCGAAACAAACAAAAAAAAAACCCCAAACCTTTGAGCTCTTACTAGCTTTGAAGGTAGTAAGAAACATGTAGGTTTCAGGAGGAGAATTTAGAGGTGTCCTTCTGTCTGTCTCTCTGTTGGTTATGATTGTCAACATTTCATAAAGATGGACTGTCAGGGTGATATGCAGGAATCAATTTTGCAGATCAAAAACTGTAAGTACTCTGAACTTATAGTGGTCACTCTCTTCAGGTCACACAGCAATCTACACTTCATGCATAGCTTGGATTTCCACGTGTCACGCTCTTTTCCATTCCATCCTTTTGACTTAAAAGAGGCATGGTTCACCCTAAGGAACAAAGAGGCTATGGAAGACTCAAAATCATGGAGAAGGGAGGAAGGCAGGCATGGTCAGTACCTTGAAAGGCTGTTACATGGCCAGCATGGTGTGGCTTCAGTGAACCAGGTCACAGAACTCAAAACCGGGAACGGGATTCCTAACATGTTTTTCTATGGTTGGAAAGACAAGTTCTAAACCTCAACCAAGAAGAACTTGGGAAAAAAAGGGCCAAAGAGGATCACATTTTACAAACATGAAAATTAGCACATTCTCATCAACAGGATACTGTTCAACTCAACTCCATGCCAAGTAACACCTGCAGCCTCTATGGATCAGCCAGGCAAGCAGGTCAAGGCACACCAGTGCTGTTTTCAGGGGTGACTGGATACTTCCTTTCTCAGGTCCCTCCTCCTACTTTGGGTTTCTATGTGAATCTTGAATTAGGTCTTATCTCTGCTCCTGGGCTTAGAAATGGAATTTTAATTTTCAGGTTAACACTGCTTCTTTTTCAATATCTCAGAACATTCTAGAAGGTCTGCTCTAGAAGTTCTTTGGTTAAGTTTCCTCCTGTCCTGGTCAAACCTTCAAAACTCAGATTCTAACTCTAGCTCCTGGCTCATGCCAGTCTCTTCCATCCTGATGCCACAAGATCAAATAGTTCCTCCTCAGTGCCTGGTATCTCAGTCCCTCCAAAATCAAGACTGAGGGTGTAAATCCACTTGAGACAGCCAGAGGAATATTTCCATGGCACAGGGTTAGCAGTGTAGGTGAACAGAAATGTATTGAGGGGTATAAAAAGCTTGCTTCCTTCCTTCCTTCCTTCCTTCCTTCCTTCCTTCCTTCCTTCCTTCCTTCCTTCTTTCCCTCCTTCCTGTCTGTCTGTCTGTCTGTCTGTCTGTCTGTCTGTCTCTCTCTCTCTCTCTCTCTCTTTCTCTCTCTCTCTTCCTTTTCTTCCTTTATTTCCTTTCTATTTCTCTTTATTTCTTTTTTTTTATTTGTTCTTGTTTTTGTTTTTTTTGAGACATGGCCTCTCTGTATAACCTTGGCAGTCTTAGAACTTCCTCGCAGACCAGGATGCATCAAACTCACAGAGATCCACCTGCCTCTGCCTCCCAGTGGCTGGGATTAAAGGTGTGTGTCACCACTGCTGGACAAGTTAAAAGCATTCTTACTGTGTTTTTTAACCTGACTCTTTAGACACTGTGTGGATTTCCATAAACAGCCATGTGTTCTGTTAGTCATTTCTTGTCACTGTGACTGAATGCATGACAAGAGGTGGAGTAATGGAGGATGAGTTATTTGGGCTCAGGGTTTGTGATGGTAGATCACGGCAATGTAGTGAACATGACTTCTCACAAGAAGTTATAGCTACTGTGGACCAAGAACTAGAGAGCTTGGGCCAGAGCTGGAACAAGGGTTGGACTATACTGAAACAAGCCTGTTACCACTCCACCCCCTTAGTGACCCACTTCCTATATCTAAATCCCACTTCCCAAGGGTTTCGCAGCCTTTCAAAATACCATCAACCAGCTGGAGACCAAGTGTTCAAACACATGGGCCTGTGGGGGCCTCTGCAACTATAACATAACAGCAAGCCTTTGAATAAGTCCCTGAAAATACACCAGACAGTACAAAGAAAGGGAGTGGAGGAAGGATGAACAAGGACTCCTAAGAGCAGAGAATAGGTCATGCTGTACTTCAATTGACATTGGTAAAGCAGTTTTGGTTTATTTTGAAGTTCAGGTTTTATTCTATGCTGAGCAGACCACAAAACAATGAGCCAATGGGTAAATGCAAATATCTATAAATTTGGGTAAAATTAACTTTTCCATCAGGAGTCCACTTCTGATCTTACTATGTTGCCATTATTGATATTAAATTATTGTTATCTTTTTTTGTTTCCAGGAGTCTCTATTACTGAGCTGGCTCCCAGCCCCATTCCCAGTCTTTAAAACTGTAAAAGAGCAGAAGAGATGAAGAGACCTAGTTCTCATCTTGACTCTGCTGTGTCTGACATTGGCCAAATCACATGACTTGTAGGGGTGTTTTTTCTTCCCTGATGAAGAAAAGTATTTCTTGATGATTAACTTTAGCATTATGGCCATCTCAGGGCACTGAGAGCTCCGGAGACCCACAGACAAACGGCAGAAGCTAATGTGACCAGTTTGACAATCAGTTCAGTTGTGACTCAATTTGGACACTTCCTCTAAGGAGCCTCCCCTGAGACCTCCACAAAAGCTGCTTGGCACAAACTCTGCCACCCAGTATTTGCTTTCCAATGGCTTCTTGGGAATGCTGTTGAGAGGGAGGGCTCTCTTTATAATCTCTTAAAGAGGAGGCCTTAGTTGTGAGGGCTTTCAATGCAGGAACTCCGTGCCCCCATTTCAGAGTACAATTTCACCCCTTTGGCCCTCTGCCTCTGGCTTCTGTTCCTGCCCTGGAAAGTTCAAAGTGGGATAAAATTATACAGGAAAAGCCTGGCCTTGGTGCCATAAGCACTCATCCCTGAGATCAGAGGAAAAGGCCAGAAAGAGACTACAGAAGGCCTTGCTTTCTGGCCATCACCTGCTTCTTTGAAGTTTTAATTCTTGACCCTCCTGATGTGAGCAGCAGCTGTTCTGTCCTTCTAAAGATCTCACCTCTGTGGGGGCTCAGAAAGCATGATAGCTAAGTAACATTGTCAAGAGAAGCCATCGTGGTTGTCTGGAAGGGATGAAGGATGCCTTGGACTTCGTGTGCCCCTTGCCCAACTCCCAAGTCTATAGTGAAATCTTATCTCCCAAGACTATTGTGTTGGAATATAAGGTTTTTGTATTTTGACCCCAAAAAGAGGTCCCCAGAGAGCTTTCTGGTCTCTTACATCATGTGAGGAAATGAGCACCAACCAGAACTGTCCAGTGATTTGCTTTTGTACATAGCAATTTCTAGAATGATGAGAAATAGCCACATTATTTAAGGCATCCCATTTGTAGCATTTTACTAGAGCCACCTATGATGGTTAATCTTGATGGCCAACTTGTGAGAACTGAGAGATGTCTATAGTCAGTAAGACACTTTTCTGGGTGTGTCTGTGGGGGTATTTGTAGAGAAGACTGGTGTGTGAGAGAAGAGCTAAGAGCACAGTGGCCTGCCTTCACTGTGAGCAGCATGGTCCAATGGGCTGGAGGCCTTAGTTAAATGCAGGTGGGAAAGGAGAAGCCAGTTGGTGTACACAAACCCCACCCTTGCCATGTGAATTCAGGCACTACTGCTGCCACTGTGACCTATAGTGTGGATACAGAGCATTCCAGCTACTCAACCTAGCTCACATCAATGGATCCAGGCATCCAGACATTTCATTTTAGATTATGACTGCATCATTGTGATTCCTTGTTCTGAGGCATACAGCTTCTTAGAACAATTGAAATCCCCATCTCTGGCTCTCCAGCTTATAGACAGCTATTGCTGCTTATCTGGGAAAGATAGAGAATGCCTTGGACTGAACATGTGCTTTTCCAAACTCACAAGTACATGCATTGAAATGCTAACTCCCAACTGCATGAGCCAAGCTAACAAATCTCCTCATTTGGAGTGTGTTGCTTATGTCCTTCCAGACAACCATGGTGAATATATAGCCAGACACTCTTATGCAAGGAAGTCAGCTTCTGAGAGAGAGGGGGAGGAGAGAGAGAAAGAGAGAGAGAGAGAGAGAGAGAGAGAGAGACAGAGAGAGAGAGAGAGACAGAGAGAGAGACAGAGACAGAGAGAGAGACAGAGACAGAGACAGACACACACCCACACACAAATAGACAGAGAAATGCAGAGAGAAGAGACAGAGAGGCGAAACCCCACAGCAGACGAGGACAAGGAGCCAAGCACTCCCCCAGCTTCCTTACCTTCTCCCTCGTATGCCTTTTGGCCTTTTCTCTCTGATGCCAAGAGTCTGAAGATGCTCCTCTTAAGCTCATTGCCTGCTTAGACAGGGCCTAAGCCTAGCAAGACCCAGAGACACGGGGCTAGAGACTCCTCTGCCTCCTCAAAGCTCCGTTCTCCCAGGGACCCGAGCTCCTTCTACTACCAATGTGCGCTAGTTATAGATGCAGCAGCTGAAGGGCACACACTGTGGCTAGCTTCACACCAACAGCTGACCTGACCTGAGATCCAGCTCCGAGAAGTGGGGGCCTTCCTACAATGCCTAGTACTCTTTCTCTGGCATTCTGGACTTGCTAAAATTAGGGTTCCACATTTCAAGTCCTCCCAAAGGTAGGTATGGGCCATTGTTGGTTCTAATTCTTAGGTTACTTGGGAACTAAACCTAAAGAGTATCCTTTACTTAAACCTGCCTTTGTGGGAATCTAACAGGTGATCACTGTATTGTTACTTTTCTCACTAAAATGTCTGACAGAGAGAGGCAAATTAAGACAGAAAGGATTTGTTCTGGCTTGAAGCTTAAGGGGGATACACTCTATCATGATGGGGAAGACACGGTGGCTGAGAGAGAGTATGTGATCAGAAAGCAGAGAGCTCAGGCAGGAACCAGATCTGGATCAAGCCTTTGACATTCAAGATCCACCCTACCAAAGCCTTACTGCTAGGTTCCCAGGTTCCGTGGCCTCTCCAAACAGCACAATCAGCTGAGAACCAACATCTCAAACACATAAGCAGACATGTAAGCCAATAGGAGGCACTTCACCTTCAAGGCAACACCAACAAGCCCCAAGAACCCACCTGTCTGCTAGTGATAGCCCTTGTACTACAAGTGCATCCTCCCAGTGTGTGTGTGTGTGTGTGTGTGTGTGTGTGTGTGTGTGTTAGTGTGAGTAGTGTGTGAGTGTGTACAGGTGTATGAGAGTGTGTTTGTATGTGTGTGTGAGTGTGTTTGTGTGTGTGTGTGTGAGTGTGTGTGTGAGTATATGAGTAGTGTGTGAATGTGTGTTTCTGAGTATGTGTATGTGCATGTGCATGTATGTCTGAGTATGTATGTGTGTATGTACTTGTGTGTGTCTGAGTATGTGTGTGTGTACTTGTGTGTGAGTATATGTATGTGTGTATGTGATGTTTTGGAAAGCAAACTGAAATCCTTGTGTTGTTTAGCAAACATTTCACCAACTAAGCCGTCTACCCCACCCCACATTGCTAGAAGTCTATCTCTCATATCATTTCTTAGAATACACAAGACTAGCCTCTCTCTTTTATTTTTCTTTTGAACTGAAGCAAAAGTCCAAAAAACCATGGGTTCAGTGGAGCTACAGCTGTGGTCGCTCTGGCTGGAGGTTGAATGGGATATTGCATTTTGCCGTTGATCACGTAAAGCAGGCAGCACAGCCTTCCCTCCAGGAACTTGGAGCTCAGCCTGGTCTAATGAAGCAATCAATTTCTTCTTGTCTGATAAATGTTACAAAGAAACCAGAGCTGGGAGAGTAGGCCTGCAATCTTTTTACTTTTTTCTTTTTAATCTTGTATTCTTAGGAAGAAATATATGGGTTTCTTTCTCCTACCTCATTGTGGCCTCAGGTCTGTTCTTCCCTTTCTCTGTGGCATTTGGTTTCCTTGTCCATCACCCAAAGAAAAAATGAGCATTTCTTTTCTCCAATGCAGCTAACTGAGGCAGAGACAATTTCAGGCTGTGCTGACCACTTAGCCTAGACTCCACTGCAGTAACCTTGCTCACACTGAACCATGGGCATTCAGAGAGTGTGAGGCACATTAAACCCAAACCAACTAATGGTCTTAGCCTGTTTTGTGCTGCTATTGCAGAATCACACAGGCTGGCTTCTTTATAAAGATATTCAGGGCTGGTGAGATGACTGAGATGGTAAGGTACCTGTCATGCAAGCACAGGCATCTGGGTTTCCATCTCCAGAGCTTATATAAAGGAGCTGGGAATGGCAGTGCCCACCACACTGGAGTGGTGAAGATAGGTGGGTGTGTGGAAGGAACTTGGTGGTCAGCCAGCCTAACCTAATGAGTGAGTCCCAGGTTCCAGTAAGAATGGCTGTCTCAGAAAATGGGATGGATATGGTTTTTGAAATAACAGCTGAGGATGACCTCTGATCTCCACACACATGAACACAGACATGCATGGGCAACCACACATTCTTGTATACCCTCCCACACATGAACACACACACACACATGCATGCATGCATGCATTCACATACAAAATATAGTGTTGTATACTCACACTTTGGAGGCTGGCAAGTCCAAGAGCATGCCCCTGCACTAGTCATATTACATCAGAGCATGGCTGACAGTGAAAGGCACACATGAGTCAAGCAAGAGACCATGAGGATGAGAGCACCTTGAGACCACCTGCTATCTCTATAACTGACCCATTCCTTTAGCAATGACTAGGCCCTTCAGAGGGCTTCCACACTCAGCGCTCGATCTCCATGGAGCCCTCCAAACATCCCTGCTACATTGGGGCTTGTTTCTAACCCATGAATTTAGGGGAAACATTCAAACTCACGCACCTATATCAAAGCAAATTATTTTCTCAAAGCCATAGGTTTCTCAACTATAGTAAAACACAACAGAATCTGGATTACTACTTGGAATATCCACTTCCACACTCTCTACAGAAAGTCAGTTACTCACCTAATCAGACAAAATCAGAATCATAGAACCAGGATGGTCTGAATTTAAAGTATAAGTAAGAGCTAAGTGGGATACTGATGGCAAGCCCCAACTTCACACACAAGTGCCATGTCTGATTTCAATCTTCACAACTTTACAAGAGTTTCTTAATTATTCCACTTTAAAGAAACTGAAGGTCAAAGATTTATTAAAGATGCCATTGTTTTCTAGTCCAGTTCAGTTCTATGTACATAACCACCATGTATTATGTCCATCCTACTCATGTTAAATGTCTTGAATGGGAGAAAACTGAGATCCACAGAATGAAGACCGCTCACGCTCACCAGAGCAGTTAGTGGGAGAATAAGTTCATCTCCCTGCACTCTTGCCTTCCAATCGCATTCCTGTTCTGTCATACATAGATGGATGTGACGGCAGATGGAAAGTTATGGTGAAGAGCCATTGTGTAATTTAACTTGAGTAGCAGTGTTCATTAGGACAGTACAGGCTGGGGAAGGGCAGTTCAGTGTGGCAGGAAAGTAGACAAGGACAGAGAGGCGGCAGGCCTGGAACTTCAGTTTGGTAGAAAATCACCAATGTGATTCTCCCTCCTATGAATGTGGCTCGTTGTCACCCTGATCTTAGCTGTACCTACTATGAAATTCATCCTCACTCAGCCCCACTGAAGGCAAATGATTTGTATAGAAACATTTGTACACATCAGTTTGTAAACACCAAGCACTGCTGCCACGTCCAAGCAGATCTTACTGACTCACAGCTCTGGGTTTTGCTCTGGAATCTATTCAACCCATTCTCATTTCCTGTCCAACCACACATTATTCCTACAGAAGTCTTTCAAAACACTGAGGTATACAGTCTTGAAGGGACACTAAAGAGGAGAATTTTGACTAAAGCTCATGATCAACTCTCATTGTTCATTTGAGAACAACAGAGTTACAAATTTGAGGATTTTGTTCCCTCAGATAAACCAATCCCAACTACCTTTTGTTATTGCTCTCGAGTTGATTGAGTATCATCAGAATTTATACACTGATGTCCTAGCTCCCCCACCTCACAATGTGGCTGAATCTGGGGTAAGGCCTTTAAAGAAGTGATGGGAGTGATGAGGTAAAGCGGGGGTGCAGAATGGGTTCAAATCCAATCTGACTGGTTTCAATTAAAGAGGAAGAAAACAGAGTCGAGGTAACTGTATAGGGAGGCCCATCTGAAGACACTGCAAGAGAATAGCTTTCAGTAATACAAGGTCAGGGCTTAGAAGGATATCGACCCTATTGCCACTCTGATCTCAGACTCCTAGCCTCCAGGGAAGGGAATTGAGAATTTAGATTTAGCCTATTGCACTTTATTATGACAGGGATAGCAAATGAATACAATTTTGGCAAAATGCAGCAGTATAATTTTTTTTCTCTTTATGTAACGATCATTAGCAGAGAAGCAGTGCAGAAGTTTCTCTGCTTCACTCCCCAGATTAAACTCCCCAGAGCCTATATAACCTATTCTGGGTTGATTCTGGCCTAGGTGAGTTGTCACAGGTAAGGAACACAGAGCAAGAATATAATTAGAGGAGCTGTGTACGAGGACATCCACAAGAGTCTGGAAGTTTGCTTCTCAAGGTGTTGGGAACTGGTCCAAGTGTGTTTAAACTTTTGATATTGTGAAATGACATTATCATCTTCAAGTATACAAAAGGAACTGTCTATAACAAGGCTATAAAAACTTGCCCCAAATCCTAATTTTTTAAGCAAATTGATGAATTTATGTCAGGCCACATTACATCAAAACCATCTTTGGTGGCATACAGCCCCCTGGGCCATAAATTGAACTCAGTTGTTAGACGGTTTCAGATGAAGTTCACGGCCTACTTAGATAACTCTCTTGCTGGCAGACAAGATTAACCAGCAACTGTGAGTCATCCATCCTTCCAGAAGTTCCCCTGGCAAGTCCTCTAATAAAATGAGTAATTGTCTTTGCTCAAGCCATGGAGAATCTGTAGATTAAATAAAGGTGGGAGAGGGAGAGGAAGGAATCAATTCTAACATGGTCCTGGCACCAGCTTTGAAGAGAGTGTCTTTACTTCCTAGTCCCAAGACTAGCTGATGAATCACACTCCCAAAACAATATTCTTGGAAACTTCTAGGACATAAAAAGAAAAATAAAGAACAATTAAGAAACTGATAGATCAACAGAGTGCAGGCCACTGATCACACATGATCCCTGTAACTGGAAAGATAGGCTTGATGAGTGTAGTCAGGAGAAGATGGAGACAAATCTATTCACCATCTGATTGAGTGTTCCACCACCACAAGAGTTCAGAACAGAAATCCTCTGTACAAAATTGATACCAGGACTCTTTCCTTATGTGGCTACTCTCAGACTTGCTTGTTATCCATGTAAGCATGCCTTCTTGTTCAGAGTCTCCAGCCTGGAAACACTGTTTAAGCCACCTCAAAATATGATTTCTTGAGGTTTGAAATGACATCAAAGTGTGCCTCTCCAGAAGAGGCTGTAAAAGCTCAAGCCCAAACATTGTCACTGGACAGTTAAGAGCTCTGTCTTCAAAAGATACTAGTGTCTCACATGAGTTTCAGTTTGAGCCCAAAGTGCAAACTCATCAAATCCCATAGGATTATCACTAGGCAGCATCGGCAGAGGCAGCTCTTGCTAAATGTCATTCACTCAGCATCTTGAAGCATAATTCCCAGCCATGTCTCTTATCTCAGATTTGGATTTGTACTGAAAGCTGACATTAACTGAGGAAGATCCAAAGGTCCAAAAAGTTTCAGATTGGAATGACGTTTACCAATGGTTGCAGTTGTTAAAACAGAGGCAATGGCATCACTGAGACTACACAAGGCTAAGTAGAAAAAAATATGTATAATAAGGGCCAGGAGGGATGGCTCAGTGGTTAAAGCTCTGGCCACATGAGGAACCAATGACCCACATAAATGCTGGATATATGTGTAGACTCACTCCTAATTCCAGCCTGGAAAGGCAGGGAGTCATGGAATTCGAAAAGCAAGCTGGCTCACCAGAAAAGCCTTATGGGTAAATTCTGGGTCTGAGTGAGAGACTGCCTCATAGAATAAGGTAGAAGAGTAATGACAGATGTCTCCCAATGTCAAACCTGGGCTTCTACATGAACTATCATGTACATACACACACATTACAAAAACATAGCACCACATACATATGAAAAGAAATTACATAGCATATCTACAAGTTCATTTTCCTATCTTTTCCACATAAGTACCTATATTCCACATGAAGATGAACAGGAGAGGCAGAGTAAATATCAGAGGATATAGACCATTGGCAGCATGTGTATAGTAGAGGATGGCCAAGTCGCTCATCAACGGGAGGAGAGGCCCTTGGCCCTGTGAAGGTTGTGTGCCCCAGTGTAGGGGAATGCCAGGTCCAAAAAGCGGGAGAGGGTGGGGTGGCGAGCAGGGGCACGGGGGAGGGAACAGGGGTTTGTTCTTGTTGTTTTTTGTTTTTTTGATTTTTGTTTTTTTGGTTTTTTTTTTTTTGGAGGGGAAACTGGGAAAGGAGAAATTATATGACTGTAAAGAAAAGATCTAATAAAAAATAAAAAAAAAACAAATAAGAGAATTTTGTAAGTTGGATTCATATATTTGTATTCAACACTCTTGAATATTTATTTTTTCTTAAGTTCCAAACCATTTCCTCATAATGACATGGATTCCTTTGATTGCATGCCATGTTGACCTTCATTTGTTTATTTATAACATGTGATTTTTCGATAACTTGGTTGATTCTGTAAATTTCTATTTTTATACCACCTAAGTTTATTTTGGAATCAGATAAAACACTAATCCTAGGCAAGCTAACCCCTATGATAACAGTAAGATTTAAACATCTCTCCTCACCTAATGGAGCTGAGCACTGAGCCAGCAGATAAACACAAATCGTCTTGCTTCACCCTTTGATACATCATGTATACCTATGGTATTAGACCCATTCCCACATTGCTAATGGGAAATCTGACATTGGGCTAGTTCAGCAACTTGCTTTTGGTCAGACAAATGACTGGTAAGTTAAGAGAAACCCAAAGTGTGCCATGGTATCTAACCTCTCTATTCTCTCAACTGAGAAGTACAGGCAGGAAGGTCTGACTTACTGGACTGTTATAAAACTGAAATGAAGTTGCATACATAACCAATACCGAAGAGCCTGGGATGCAATAGGTACATATGAGCCAGTAATGTAACAGTTACTATTACCATTAAATAGTAATATATATATTAAATAGTAATATATAGTAATAGTTCTTATGTGAACTTAAAGCCAAATAACACTTCAAATAATGATAGTGGGAACTTGGTTTGTACCATCACCACCAACAATTGGAAAATTAATGACCAAATATTGTTATTGGCTAAATACATTAATATCTCAACAATCATATCTATGAGTAGTGATGGTCATTTTGTTGTTGTTGTTTTGAGACAGGGTCTCATGTTATAACCCATACTGTTCTGAAACTCACTAAGTAGCCTAAGATGACATTGAACCTATTGCAATCTTCCTTTCTCAGCCTACCAGGTACAGGAGTTGAGCCTCCACATCTAGTAGGATACTAAATGTACTCATGAAGAACTCATGATGTATGTATATGTGGTGGAAATAGATCTCTAGTTGTCATTTGCCCTTCCCTTCCTAGAAAATTCCTATTCATCCTACAATGTTCCCTCCCCAGTGATTTTTCTCTGGGAATCCTTTCTCTTATACCCAAAGAAGAGGGCAAAACCCATTTGTCTGTAATACAGTAACATAGCAGTAGGTGGTAGTCAAGACTGGGGACCATATTCTACAAAATCAATACCTTTACCCAGCCTGATATATATAGAAGATACACAACTGTTTCTTTAATGGAAGAATGCTTTCAGTGTGATGGTTATGGGTTGCTTGTAACCTGAGTATTTGAGGCTATGTATTGTGGCTGTACGGAGGGTCTGATGTGGAACAGCGAGCTGAGGTTATTCCAGACTATCAAAGCTGTCTATGTCAGTGGGGCCTTGCCCCACTGCCTGCCTGCCTTGCGTCTGAGGCCCCCTTTTGTCAACACAAAGCCCTCCCTTGGAATCAGTCTAGCTAGGACTCCAAGCAGGCATATGCCAGCAGCTGCCGGTGTTACTCAGAAGAAGTGGTCCAGATGGGGATCACCAGCAAACAGAGCTATAGTGAAGGAAACCCCACTGTGCTACAGGAGGCTCCTAACTCGGTGGAGTTGTATAGCCTTTCATGAGTAAGGTAACTTACAGCCCTTAGGAGTGCAGAAAGGAGACAAAGTCAGAGGGACACCGGATGGTCTCTCATTTCTACCACACTCTAGTGGTGAGACCAGGAGATAGAAACTGGTTAGGCAAGCTTAGAGACAGGGTCCTCTCTTCTTGTCCTTGGCCAGAAAGGGTTTTGTTCTATCCCAGCCAGAGGTTAGAAATTCCTAAATACTAGGACACTCTATACCACCATCTGACTTCTTGTTATCTTTCTCCTGTTTTTAAACATCTGCTTGATAGCTTTATGTGAAGATGCAGCCAAAACTCTAATCAAGACATTTGGAATTGAGAAGCCCATAGACACCTGCCTGTAGGGTGGGTCAACTGGATGGACCAGTTCCCCCCAAATGTCTCAGCTCACTTTCTGTTGTAAGTCCTATAAAGAGCCACTAAAGTAGCAGCTCATTGGTCCTCTTATCACATAGGAGCTGGCCTTGCTTTATCTTAAGCCCAGATCTGCATACCCCTAATAAGCTCCTTTCCAAATCCTCACCCTTCTGACAGAGTCATGAGATCCATTCCAATTAGCAGGACAAGAACCTGAGGCCATTGACTCTATGGAAGCTTATATGATCATGAGTTTTTGACACCCTAACTTGTAAGTTACTCTCATCGGAGTCTAGAAAGCCTCTGTCACACTGAAGAATTCCACTCACTCCCCATTTCACTATCTGTGAAAGCATTAGCAAGGAAGCATACGAGTTGAGTCCCTTCCAGAGTCATTTACTTGCAAAGATGCTTATTGATATCACTGAGGGGGAGGTCCTCTCCCTAGACTATCTGTAAAATAGGTATAACACACCTCAAGGCTGGGTTATACAAAGTTCTAGGTACTAAGTATTTCTTGGGCCCATCATTGAATGCACTTAGCACATATTAATTCTCTTGTTCTTCCCATTCCTCCAGACCATCTCTCCTTCTGAAGCCATCTAGTTTGGTGTTCAAGATTCAGAGACAGCAAATTGGAAGTCAATGGATGGTGATCTATGGGTCTGAACAGGTATGAATAGGTCACATCTAGTGAAAACAGTGGGAGGGGCTAGAGAGATGACTCGAAGTTAAGGTTGAGGGTGCTCACAGCTTTTCTTCCAGAGGCCCAGAGTTGAGTTCCCAGTACAGACAGATTGAAGAAAATGAAAACCTTTAATCTTCTCAATGTAAAGCAAGCATAAAAGTCACATTTTAAAATGTCTGTTTGGAATTTCTACACCTCAACTCTGTCCCCCTGGGTCTGCTCTACGTGCATAGTCCCAGATATAACTGTAGATAGGTACAAGCCAGGATCTGATAAGCTTTTTAGCATACTGGTAACTGCCCCTTCCTCAAGAACAGCCTCTCAACTGAAGCAGCCAGTGGAAACAATAGCACAAAATTGGAAGGAGACAACAGTTGGGTAGGGGTCCCTTCCAGAGTCATTTATATGCAAAGATGCTCATTGATATCACCGAGGGGGAGGTCCTTTCCCTAGAGTTGCCCTTTGGGAAAGTCAACAACTTCTTCAGGCTGGCAGGAAAGAACCAGCCCTTTATCAAGACCAATATGAAGGAGGTTGCCAATGCCATGGTCAACTACTAAAGTCAGTGGGACTCATTCTGTATGGACAACCCACCTACATTCAGTTCTCCAACCTGGAGGAGCTCAGAACCAGGTCCATTTACCAGGTACATGCCCACGTGAGTCTGCAGGCCATGAACTCTGTACACTTAGGAAGGCTGGCCTTGACTGTCTCCACTGAGGTTGAGGATGGCCACAGCAGGCCTGTGTCCCCATGCTCAGGATCGTCATGGAAACCCACTTCTACTCAGTGCCCCTGGGTGTGCTTTATCAGTTTCTCTAATTTTGACATCATTCTCAAAATCATTTCATTTGCAAAAAAACAACCAATTCTAGATGCTGCTGCAGCACGCTGACCTGAAAACAGTGCACCAAGCTGTCACTGGATGACCAGAACATGACCTGAAAACATAGTGCACCAAGCTGCCACTGGATGACCAGAACACCACAAAGCCTGCTGCATGCTGCACACTGACTTTTCCAAGCACCCTGGCTTACCCTCTGGAGACAGCCAGGGCTGCTGGACCTACCCATGGCTGCAGCCTTCTGCCTCTCTCTTCCTAACATCCATAGAGTACTGGCCCCTCTAGCTATTCTATGTGCAGCAATTGAAGCCTGAACATATGCAGCTGGGGCCATGAGTCCCCCCATGTGTACTCTTTGGTTGGTGGTTTAGTCCCTAGGAGCTCTGAGGGTACTAGTTAACTCATATTGTTGTTCATCCTAAGGGGCTGTAAACCCCTTCAGCTCCTTGGGTCCTTTCTCTAGCTCCTTCATTGGGGACCCTGTGCTCAGTCCAATGGACGGCTATGAGCCTCTACTTCTGTAAAGAACACACATGGCATGCACTCTCTGATAAGTGGATATTAGTCCAGAAGCTTGGAATACCCAAGATACAATCCACAAACCACAAGAAACTCAAGACCAAAGTGTGGATACTTCGATCCTTCTTAGAAGGGGGAACAAAATACCCATGGAAGGAGTTGTAGAGACAAACTATGGAGCAGAGACTGAAGGAAGGACAATCCAGAGCAGAGACTGTTCCACCTGGGAATCCTTCCCATATTCAATCATCAAACCCAGACACTATTGTGGATGCCAGCAAGTGCTGGTTGACAGGAGCCTGATATAGCTGTCCCCTGAGAGGCTCTGACAGTGCCCAACTTCTAGTAATATCAAAATGAATAAAATGCTTGAGAATAAACCAACAATGTCAAAAAATATACAATGAAAGCTAAAATTTATGATTAAAAATTGAAGAAAAGGAAAGGCATCCCATGTTAGTGGGTTAGAAGGACTCATGCGTGAACACATGTGTGCACACACAAATAAATAAATGTAAATAAAAGGTTTGAGGCTCCCATCATACTTCCTTGGTTTGATATCAGAAGTGTGGAGTTGGCTTAATAGGGAAATTTACATCATTAGTAGCTTAAATTATAAACATCTGATTTTTCTTCAGACCTGTAAACTAATAATAATTTAACAAAATATAACATCCATTCATGATAAGTATCCTAGCAGATTCAGAATAGAAGAATATTTCATTATCTTATTGAGTAAACAGAATAAACACATTTAAATATTGCCTAGTTGTGGAATCATGTGTGTATGTTTTTTTTTCCTTTTCTTTTTTGTCTCTGTATGTTTGTGTGCATGACATGTACATGTCATGTGGAGGACAGAGGACACCCTTGGTGCCATTTCTCAGGCATTGTCTACCTTATCTTTAATTTCATTGGGACAGGTTCTCTCAGTGAGCTGGAACTCACCCACTAGGCTCATTGGCTGGGCAGTGAGTTCCAGGGATCCATCCGTCTCTGCCTCCCTAACCTGGAATTGCACCACCATACCCAGCTCTTTCTGATGTGGGATTTGGGGGCCAATCCCAGCTCCTCAGACTTGCAAAGCAAACACTTTACTGACTGGTGATCCTTTCACAGCATCAGGTGACAATTCTAAGTGTGGATAAAGCTAGAAGAAACTAAATGTACAAAAACAAGCAAACAAAAAACCCAAAACAAAACAAACAAACAAACAAAACAAATAGCACCTGCCGCCCACGGCTGGTTAAATCAGAATGTCTGTCAACATAGCAGCATACCTCGGTGGCTAAAACCCAGGACTCCTACCCTTGTGTGTGAATCCCACAGAAACGCATGCTCTTAGCCACCAGGAAACATGTCTAAGAGTGCTCCAACAGCACGGTCCTGCTAGTAAAACTCTGGAAACAGTCCAGATATTCACCTACAGTAGAGTGAATTCTGGCACATTCCTAAGTGAACTTGCTACGCCGGTATGAAGAAAGCTCCAAGTTAACATTAAGGTGAAAAAGGAAGGAGGCTTTCCATTCCTTGGAGATGGTTACAAACAGTACAACTACCAAAAGAAAGGGTTCAGCATAACATGCAGCAAAGAGGAAAGATGGTTAAGGGGTGAGCGAGGACTCAATGCAGAGAGCCAGCATGGGTTATAAAAGAGCTTGTAAAGCTAACTGCCTTTTCTAGTCCATTCTCAGTCACTGAGTTTTTTGTTTTGGTGGTGGATAAGTGTGTGAAAATGTATTTGATAACAAAAGCACAAAATCCAATGAGATGCTCTGTAGCTTTGGAATGGGTGTTCTAACTGGACAGAGGTTCATGTGGACCTTCAGTCTAGTTAATTTTGTTGAGTGTTTTCTTATAATAAGATTTATAAAATATAAGAAAGAAAAGTAAAGGCACAATTGACAGCAAACAGGCTGACGTCACATCTGTAGGAGGCTATTCTTACTTCAAGTGGACAAAGGTGACAAATACTGGTTCTTGGCAGACTGGCAAGGTTCACTGTATTTTTCCTTACGCGGCACATATATTTGATATATTCTTTTGTGGCCAGTGTATATTTTCTACTTTTTAATAAAAGAAATAGCTATGTCTTTAAGCCATTAGTGATTTGAGAAGGCAGAGTTTTGCAGGCCAGAGGTCCTCATGGTCTCCTGTGGACTAGTGAAATAGACAAGTTTACAAACATTAAGTGCCCCCCCCCATGTCCACATGGCTGGAAGCAAATGAAATAATAAAGCTAGTCCTGTATAGTTACGTGAGTGCAATATTTCTGCACAATATCATACAACCCGTAGTTCACTGACCCTTCATATTGGCATGATGATTGCAACAGAAGTGGACCCCAATTCAACCAGATCCAGAGGAGTGAGCCAGTGAGAATGGAGGCCTGTACTGTTCTCAATAACAACATCCCAGGAAAGCCTAGGACAGACAGCAAGCTTTTCTCCACAACACCAGGTGCATTCTCGCATCTTCTTAGCCTCCTGGCAATGGCTTAGAAAGGTCACGTGTCCTAAATCCACTGTGCAGGATTTGCCGCTGTGCTCCTCAGACCATGAGCTTTATTAAATATCTGCTCTCATCTGGTTCCCGAGAAGGTTACGGAGGGCTCAGGTGTCCTGGGGGAGGCTGTGATTGGATCGTATATCTGTGTACTGTCTCCTTGGGCATCACTCGGCTGGCTTCCCTGCTGATCTGGCCTGGCAACTCCTGTGAGGTATAGGATTCCTGACTTTTTAGCAAATGCAGAAACTGAGTTTGATACAGCTAGAATACTTTTAGTAATAAAATTCTCTTCCTTCCTAAAATCCCAGTGCTGAGGAGGACCAGGCTACACAAACTCAGGTCTTTGGATGGGCTTACATACATGGGAGGAATGAGGGGAGTCAATCCTAGTATGGTGTTGGGATCTTGTAACCATTCTATGGCATGTAGGGAGTTGGGCAAGTTCCCCACAATTCTGCTGTCAAGTCACTGTGGGATCCTGGTTTATAGGGAGGATCTTTTTTTCTAAAACTAAAAATAGTCAACTTACACTAAAGATGTAATCTCCAGTTTAATAGAAAGTAATTAAGGAACTGTAAATCAAGAGGAAAGTATAGGTTGATCTGATTTGGTTTGGTTTTGTTCTTTTGGATTCAAAGATGAGGCCTACTGTGGTCACTCTGGTCCTTATACTTCCTGAACTCTCCATTCCATCATCTTCTGCCTTTATCTCAATGTTTCAGTTCCCAGTAGGCTAAGGAATTCACCTCACTCATCTCACTGATGCAGGAGCTTCCTAGCCAGATACAAAGTCACCAACCGTGTCCTGAACTATCCTTTATCCAGTCGGGTCAGGTACCAGGAGATGGCAATGGACACAGTCTACAAAATCTGGCTCTGGCAGGGACTGTGGATGGCCAAAGCCCTTCTGGAAAGAGTGCAGGAGAGAGAGGTAGACAGCAGTATAGACATTCTGACTTCATTCACCTTTTGAGAATGTGATATACAGAGTAAAACATAGATTCTTGCATGTCCTAGGAAAATGTTCCATCACTCAGCTACCTCCCCATTTCCATTACATAGAATTAAAAAAAAAGGAGCTAGAAGATGAGTGGGTAAGAGTGTTTGCTTGGCAATCCTAAAACCCAAGTTCAGATCTTCAGCAGCCTCATACGGCATCAGACATAGCTGTGTGTTCATGTTACCACATTATTAGAAGGTTGCTGGATTGCTGGCTTCCAGCCTACCTAAACAATGATGTATTCCAATTTCAGGAGGAAGAGGAGGAGGAGGGGAGGAGGAGGAGGGAGGGAGAGAGAGAGAGAGAGAGAGAGAGAGAAGATCTGTATGTATATTAAAACACATCTGTGGTGGTTTGAATAGGTGTGGCCCCCATTTATTCACATGTTTGAATGTTTAACCATAGCAAGTGGTGCTATTAGGAAAGGGGCCTTGTTAGAGGATATGTGTCACTGTGGAGGCAAGGCTTTGAGGTCTTAAATGCTCAAGTTACCTTGGTCATGGTGTCTCTTCATTACATTGGAAACGCTATCTAAGACAAGCTTCCAAACTAGCTCATTTTCTTGAAAATCGCTCCAGAAGATGGGGTGCAGCCATTTAGATCTGGCTGATGACAAGTAAGCAAACTATCTCCAGGGAAACCTACTGACGTATGGGAGCTCTCCTCACCTAAGAGCTTTTTTTTTTTAAAGGAACAGTTTTACTTTTTATTTTCTCCCTATCACTGTTTTTATCATTCTAATTGCTTAGCCAGAAGTATCTTCATGGCTGTAAGAAAAAATACAAAAAGAACTGGCTGGCCTGGCAGGGGATCAACTTTGGTCATAACTTGTCTCCAACTTCCTCCAGAAGGAAAGTGGAGCTCAGGGAGCCCAGGGACATACACAGTCATGAACATGCTGTCGGATGACCATATTTCCTGTGACTGCCCTTGGCCAAGGCACTAGAATCCTAGCTGATCCAACAAGGCTACTCACAGGCAGAAACATGGAGGCAGAGGCACAAACATGGCCTGGTGTTCTGTGAAAGGTGAATGTCGGGCCTCCTGCTCAAGATTAGAGTTCAGAATCCTCTGACCACAGGAGGTGCTCTCTGCAGCCCTGCCCTCACTGGGAAGGCCATCCTGTCCTTGCCTCTGCCAGGCCCCAAGTGTACCTTTATGTGTGAGTACAGGTGTGTCTGCAGGTGCCTGTGTGTGCATAGCCATGCAGAGGCCAGCAGTTGACTGGGGTGTCTTCCTCACCTCACCCCAAGTTGCTTTTAGAGGCAGGGTATATCACTGAACCTGTAGCTGCTTTGATTATAGATTGTTTGGCCAACAAGCTCCTGTGATCTGCCTGTTGTGCCCCCAGTGCTGGGACTACAGGGACACAATGTCATATCTGGCTTTTTCTGTGAGTACCTGACCCCGTGTTTGTGCAGCAACCACTTAGCCTGCTGAGCCATCTCCTTGGCCCGTTTAGATGTCTTCTGAGCACCAGATTTTCAGCTACAGTTCTATCCATCAACTGGTGTCTATCTCCCTCTTTCTTTTTCTTACCTAAGCACAGAGATAGAATCCAGGAGCTCGTTCTGGCTAAGCACTCTGCCACTGAGCTGTACTCCAGCCCTGCTCCAAGTTTACTAGAAACATAATCCTCAAGCATGGGTCTTTGGGAAACAATGAGGGTTAGATAAGGTCACAAGGATCCTCCTGCTTCCTCACCATGACATTAATGGCCCCCCCATCACAGGGGAGACACTTGAGCTGGCATTCTTGCTCTGTCTTATTATGGGATGCAGGAAAAGGTGTAGCTGGTCAGTCTTGGATTTCTCCATCACCAGAACTAGAAGAAAGATATTTTTCTTCACGGATTAACAGTAAGTGATATTATGTGATAGCAATATGTCTTTGTTACCTGCTTCCAGACTGCCCCAAAGCATCAGCTGACTATCTTCTTACAATACAAATAACACAGAGAGATCAGTGTGGTATGGCCTTAAATAACACTCAGAGGATCTCAGGCATACCAGTGAAAGGCAGCAGTACCTATGGTTCCTTATTAAACTGCTCATTTAAAAGCCATTGTGTCTCTATGCTCAAAGCTGATAATTCCTGAGTTTCTGTCTACTGTAATCATTCACAGCTTAAGTATATACAGCTCCACCCCATCCCCAGTCCACTATTGGGCATCTTCACCATCGGCTCCTCCATCCTTACATCTTTGTTTTCATTATTGTGCTAAGAAGGAGCAGTAAGGGAAAAAAAAAAAATAAAACTCGCTTGCCACTCTCCACTCTCCCATAACCCTCTCCCCTTTCTAAATTAATAACTGAGGGTACATAGCCTAGGAGCCCCACTACTTCCTTCTGCACCAGGAAAGACATCACTAACCAATCACTGAGCTCACTGAGCCTGCACAGCTTCACAGCACTTCTGGTCAGTGCTGCAGTCACCCAGAAACAGCTGAATAGTGATAGATCATGTGATGAAACCTATTTTCCAATCTCCCACCAACTATATTTCTGATGGAAACAGAAAGTGCCAGATCTCCATGGGATCTTTTCAGGTGGCTTTAAAAAAATATTTTTTCTTTAAAAAGTCAACATTGTATAAAAGAAGAACACGTATATAACTTAGCCTTCCAAATTAGGAAATAATACTTGGATCAAAGGTGATCAATACAGTAATTCTAAGACCCGTGAGCTTTTGTTAAAATGGCCTGTCACTAAAGTGAGAAAGGAAGAAGTATCACCTATACTCTGCAACCCCTTATGGTTAGCATTTAATGCTACCACTGTATCTGTCAGGGGAGGGACAAAACATGCCCAAGTCTAGTCCAATATTGAAGTCAAACATGATGACCAGAATCATAAGGATAAGAGATACATCTATGCCAGGAGTTATGATTGACACAGTCCTAGAGTTAGCCCAGGAAAGTTAAATTGGGAAGTGTCTTCAATGCTGTGTACCTCTCCCACTCCCACTAGAAAGTACCTATTCCACAAATCTTGTATTCCCCACACTGGATCCCATCTATTTTTAAATATTTGCATAGGCAAATAAGTGCCTACTTTATGTGAAATACTTTTTGTAATGTTGTAGAGTTCTGTTTAAGAACCACATGAGGCAAGGACGTTTAACCTGGCAGAGGTGAGATATACAAGTCTATTTGTGATTAAGTGAGTGGCAGGGGAATGAATGGATTAGGGGTATCTCTGGGAGATGAGGGAAGAAGGACTTCTTATACAGCCTGGGGTGAAGATGAATGAGAACATGGAATGTTGGTATTTATGTGGGGCTTTGTGAATTGAAAAGGTTTTAAATATATTAGTAGCAGTATTTATGTGAATGAGTGTTCTGCCTGTACTACATGCATGCAGTGCCTGTAGAAGCCAGAAGAGAGCATTATATGCCCTAGGAATGGAGTTACAGACAGTTTTAAGTCACCATATGGCTGCTGTGAATTGAACCTGGGTCTCCTCCAAGAGCAGGCAGTGTCTTAACCATTGAGCCATCTCTTCACCCCTGTAGTATCACTTCTGTAACACATTAGCAGCTGATTCCTGCATTTTACCATCTGTAAAATGAGAGAGGTAGACTAGATGGGCCAAATGTGGACTGAAGTCAAATGAAGCCCAATGCTACTGTTATGAACAAAGTTCTTTTGCTCCCTTATTTTTTCTAATGTTGTTTTCACACTACAAAGGTAAGTTTAAAGAGTTGCAGCAATAACACCATGGCCTACATATTTATTCTCTAGTCCTTTACAGAAAGAACTTGCCAACTTATGTCTTATGCCATGGCCCCCATGTTCAGATGCCTAAATGAATCAGACAAGTACCAGACATCAGGGGTACAGACAGACACAAGGACAGCTGCTTGGCTTCCTTGGTTTAGTTTTCATCCTCCCAGTTTGATAGACTTAGTAGAGAGGGATATTTTTTCAAAGAAAGAAAACACACAAAAAATTCCAGCTGGCCTTCTATATCTGTCTGGGGTGAACTTTGTGATGAGTGGGAGTCTGTCTGAGGGCAGTAGCCACCTAATCACAAGGGGATATAAGTCCCCTACTGCCTACACTCCCATGTCGTTGTGTCCCCCATCACTAATAGGGACTGAATGTAGGTCCATATACATGGTAGGCAAACACTCTAGCACAGGGCTATATTCCCAGCTTTACATGGACATTTTTATGTGGTATCATTTAGGACATAATTTTTCAAATAATATACATTTGTCTATGAGGCACCTGTTCCTTAGACTTCTACTCTGACTGTTGGCTATATGATGGTCATCTAGATTTGTGTTAGTAGACTCTACAGGAAAAATCATGTCTGAAGACTAGGTTGACAGGTAGAAAGTAACTGAATAAAGGCCAATGTGTGAAAAGACATATCAGAGTACAGGGAGCTGCTATCAGCTGCCACATGTGTGGGAGGAGGACACATAGATGAAGCTGGGGTGATAAAGCAGAACCATTTTAGGGAAGGGCTTCAGATTCCAGATTAAAGAAAGAAATGGCTAAGACATTGTTCCAGAATACAATGGTGGTTGTACTTCAACTTTTGGTGAAGTTACTTACAGTACGAGGAGAAAGGTAGTTCATTACAGAGTAACCAAAGGTTCCATATTGCTCAGGGTTTAATTATTTTCTTGGTCCCAAGATATCCAGTGCTCTGGCTGGGTTGGTCTTGGAGAATGGATAGTTTATAAGTCTTACAGGCATGAGAATTGCCAGGAGGCCAATTCCACAATTTAGAAACAAGACAACAAGTTTCTTGTGTTAAAAGGTCTTTACTCTATTTTGTTTCAATTGGATGATGTCTTTCCAAATATTCATGCAAACTCTTCTTTGTTCTGAGTGTATTCTAGCTGTAAAGCCTTATATTAAAGGACTATAATGACTCAATGGTATGAATATAAGTGTACGGCTAGCCATGGAGTAGCTATTGTGTGGAAAGCCATATGTTAACAGTGTTCTCCTAATGCTGAGACACTTTAATACACTTCGTCCTGTTGTGGTGACTTTCAACCATACAATTATTTTTTGTTGATATTTCATAACTAAATTTTGCTACTGTTATGAATCATAAATATCTGATATGCAGGATATCTGATATGTGAGCCCCATGGGGGTTGTGACACACAGGTTGAGAGCCATTGTGCTAGAGGAAGGAAAGTTTGCAGCTTATAAAAGTGCTAAAGGTTCCCAGGGAGGGTCCACTTGTGACACCCTACTACTTGATATCTGTGATGTCCCAGACAATTAATGAACTCTTAAAAACTTCTCTTACAATTGAGATTGCTGAAGAAGCTGTAATTGCCAGCTCCTAAGCAAGACAGTCACATTTTAAAGTGAGACCTTCTAACTCCTCCCCCTGAAGGACACCTTACCACTGCCCCCCTCCCTGCCTCTTCAGCCATTCCCCCCATCTGCCCTTTTTACAGTTCTGGCCCTGAGTACAGATGCCCACCTCCTGAGAAATAAATGAGCTGCCTGAGACAGAGCTAGCCTACTGCCTCAAAAGAGCCAGTAGCCTGAAGGAGATTTAAGGGGGAGCCACATGAATAATTAATAGCCCAGAAGAATTGATCTGTCAGGAAAGATTAGAAGAATTCAATAAAGTGTACTTTGCCTAAGCTAAGCCAAGGGAGGAGGTGTAGGGGGTGTTGAGGAGCAAGGGAACGATGTTTTCACAGGGTAGGTGGGCTTTCTGCTGGCTACATGCAGCACAAAGAGGTCATGGTGAACACATGAAGTCAAACCTAAAGGGGAATTCCCAAGGAACGCTTACTACAGGAGCCACCAAAGAACACCATCTATATTCCCTAAGTGAATGGATAAGGTCCCAGGAGTTCTGTCTGCCCCTTCCAAGTCAACTGCAGAAAACATGGAGTTCAAAGTCCTGGCTGGGTCTCTTCAACAGGCATGTTGTCCAGTTAACTCATATGTGAAAGTGAATTACTTTATGGAACCCATCAGTTCTCCATTATACAAGACAGACAGCTTAGAACTTTGATGGACTAACATGAATATGACTTTTCTGGGCTCTGTTCTTTGCATCACACAAATATTCTGTCCTATATTTGCTTGCCCAGTATCATACACATAATTAGGTCTTGTTTTCCTTTTAATTCCAGGGCCTAGTCTATACTTATTCATCTCCTATGATAATTCTACAAGCCAAGTACTAGGCTAATTGTCAGCCTGCTCTGGTGGCCAAGGCTGGCTAAGACCTTATCCTCATGAGGCTGTGTAATCCAGTGATAGAGGTCAGCATTTGAGTGACACTCACAAAAACAATCAGTGTAAAATATTGTCAATGACCATGGAGGGAAGGAAAGAAATGTAGTGCTAATCATGCTAAGAAGCAAAAGGATAGATCAATGCAGAGAGACAGAAGAGCTGAGATGCTAAATATGGAAGTTGCTAAAACATGCAAATTCTGACTGATGATACTCAGGTAGCATCCAAGCAACCCATGGTTGAGACATGTTATAGAGAGACAGGCCTACAGACAGACAGACAGACAGAGAATGAATCAGGCCATTCTTTTGAAGTATCTTCATGGAACAGAACAGGGTCAGCAGTAAGTTCTGTATCTAAGCTTTGAATCCCAATATAGGACACTTGACAAGATCGTTGAGAAAAATGGCTTTGATCCTGGAGGAATAGGGGAACCAGGTGCTATAAATAAAGAATAGAATTCTCCAGCGGGAATTCTATTCTTCAAACAGAGCCAGTCCAAGGTGCCCAAGTTTGCCCTACAGTGATGAGTCACTGTAGAGTCCTCCAAAGAGCCCTTGTGAAGTGTCAATGCCTATGCCCAACCACAAGGTTACCTAGTTACAAAATCAGTATTGGCAATACCTATAGAAGATTCCTCCAGAAGCCCCTTATCCCATAGGTATAACATTATCAGGAATGAAATTACTCCTCTAGCATGTATCCAATTGCTTCACAAATAGGTTATGAACACACTTACTCCAGCACACATTCTGCTTCACTTGGTCAAAGAGATGCCTACTTGGTGCTGCCGTTGAGGTGTTAGTCTCTAAGTCGGGCAAGGACCAGTAGTGATTGGAGAGATGGTCAACATGAGTTCTCAGTAATGGCAGCTGGCTACCATGCCTTGCCTTGGGAATGTCAATCAATCTGAACTCTTACTGGAAATGAAAAATAAAGCAGGTAAATCTATAGTGTCTTGGTGTTAGGTTTCAGTACTGAAAAGATGCTCAAGAAAAGCAATTGAAATTAAACCACTTATTTTGGCTAATGATTTTACAGTGTCAAGTGGCTGTTTCTATTGTGGTTGGTAGCTGGCTGGTTCTATTGTGTCTGAACTTCTGCTGAGGTCAAGTGCCATGGTGGAAACAGAACACTACTGCTTACTTCATGGTAGCCGGGAAAAGGAAGAGAAACAAAGATGTACAACTCAGAGGCATGCCCTCATACAGCCAAGCCCCACTGGCTAACAGCCCATGCAGCTGTGAACAGATTACTAAACATCTTTACCCAATCAGCAATCAATAAAGGGGTATGATTATCTGGGGACCAAGCCTCTAACACAGAAGCTTCTGTAAAGGACACTTTCTGTCCAATTCATAGTATTGTCCTCTTTAGAATGTTCAGGGTCCTAGCATTGGAGGTGGTGCCAATGGGCAGCAAGTGAATTCAACTGTGTTGGGCTGCATCAGCAGATACTAGGATGACCAGACATCTACTATAGCTGAGATAAGGGAATTTAAGATTTACAAATAAGAAGTGGAGGGATCAGAATTCTAGAAGCTTTTTCCTTCTCTGATCTCAATTAACTTCTAGGCCCTACAGCCATCATTCAATTTTTTCTCTCTGTGAATTTTATTATCAGGTACACCTTATATAAGTCAAATTGTATAATATTTACATTATTGTGATTGGCTCATTTCACACAGAATAATGTACTCAAGGTCTGTTCATATTACGGCATAGGTAAGATTTATTTTCTTTTCAAAGGTAATATTCCATTACATGTACATGACACAAGTTCACACAGCTTCCATCTTTTGACTGTTGTTGAAATGCTGTTAGAAAAATGCTCAGGAAGCTCTTAAGTTCTGCTTTGTTTGTTAATTTGTTTGTTTGATTATTTCAATCTCCAAAGTAGAATTGTTGGAACTTACAAGGATTCTATTTTTTTTTTTTTTTTGGTTTTTCGAGACAGGGTTTCTCTGTATAGCCCTGGCTGTCCTGGAGCTCACTCTGTAGACCAGGCTGGCCTCGAACTCAGAAATCCACCTGTCTCTGCCTCCCAAGAAGGATTCTATTTTTAAATGTTTTGGTTGTTGTTGTTATTTTTTGTTTTGTTTTGTTTTTGTTTTTTAGGACTTGATGTTCTTTCTTTCTTTACAGCTATGCTATTTTACATTCTCCCCATCCAGGCACAATAGCATTATCTTTTCCACACAGTCTTCATCCCCTTGCGTGTCCATTTGACTTTGACTGCTTAGCATCTCCCTAAGGATTATGACCTTGGGGGAAGTTGTGTTGGTAAAATGTGTGATTTCATTCTTGGCATCTATAGGTAGCATATTTTTATCTCATAAGGTACAACCTTATTTTCCATCCTCTCATGTTGTTACCTATGTGCCATTCTGGGTGTTCACTGAAGTAATGATTGGCTCAAGGACATATTCAATTCCTCTCCTGTAGCCAAGCTCAGAGTCAATGTTCTGTTCATTGGGGAAAAAAAAGGACCATGCATATCCTGTTGGGTCTCCTCCCAACTGTGCTGATGACTGAGAATTTCTCTGCCTGAGAACTCTACTGTCTACCAGAATAACCATCTTTCCTCAGAAGCACACCACAATGGCAAAAATATGCTCCTGAGAATAAATACTCCAACGGTTGCTCTCACCCAGTAGCAAAGTGTTGATACTGGTGTATCAACACTTGGGCCTGTCAAGGACCAGCCTTGGCTTAGAGAGGGGTCATGAGAGAAGGGGTGTGTTTGAGAGCAGCAAAACAAATGACTTGAAGTCAAATCATGGGTCCAAGCTGACGATGACCTATTTCTGCTCCAGACAGCTTTCTCCCTCTCCCCCTCCCCCATTTCCCCCTCCCGTCTCTCCCCATCCCCCTCTCTTTCTCTCCTGCTTGAGACAGTTCTCCAAGTGGTTCTCTCTTGCTATTCTAAAAAGTTCTCTGGATATCTTGTAGATATCCAGTAGATCATAAGCCCAGTATTTTATTTTACATATCAATTCAGTCATTTGCTCCATGTTTCCTTTTGATTATCCTATCAATCAGCATCCCATGACCCCAGCCCTTTCATTCTTAGGAGACAGCAAACACAGTTTTTTGTTTGTTTGTTTTGTTTTGTTTTGTTTTTAACGTTGCAGAAGAATTCAGATATCTGCTTGCCTCTGTTAAGCACAGAGGATAAGCTAGCTGGTTAGGACTTCGCCCCTGCCTCTGCTGAGCTCTGAGTTTACTTCTTCATCTTCCTGGATGGCTTTGACGACAAATGAAGGAAATGCCTAAGCAACCATGAATATTAGGAACTGTAGATAAGGGCCTTCTGTACAATGTGCTGTGCATTTTCTACATGGAAAGGAGCTAAAGAAGCCTGATTTGGCATTTAAGCCATAGTTCAAACCAGGCTGCTATAGGAGACTGTATTTGCTATAAGAAAAGATGGAGAGAAGAGGTTATGACTAAGCAAATACCCAGTGGGGCTCTGCCTGAGGAGTAGCATTTATGTTTCTCACCTTACATTCATCCAGCTCTTGAAAAATGTGACATGATTTATCTATTGACTAAAAGCTACAGCTTATTTTATATATCTGATACTCTCATCCTGTAGAAATGTGTATGTGGCGAGGAGGGAATTGGGGTATAAAGGAAAGGGGGATCCTGCCTGAGAAAATGATTGAGAATTTAGGAAATTCTTAACTGTATAAAGATATTTGTTCTGGGTTTTAGGAAGATTCTAATCCCCTATCTGACACAGGGCCCAAGAAAATGGAAGCCACTTGAGACAAAGCACATTTCTCCAGGGAAGATGTTTTTGCTCTTCTCTATTATTAGTATACACTGCCAATCGACAAATGTTGGTTTGAACAATGATGGGGAAAACCAATTCCCAGTAAGCTGAGGCTCAGTCTTTTAAACAAAAGAGGACTCTTCATTGGAGTTCATTTCTAACCCTTCAACTACAGTTAAATGCAACCATTTTGGAAGTGTCTTTCAAAGCCTATTGATGGTCAAATTGCACGATTGATTGGTACAAACTGCAGACTCTGAGCTTCCCATCCAAATCCCTTTTAACTAGTCTTGAATGGCTGTATTTTCTTTTATTCTTGACGTCTGACTTTTCATACTTCTCTTTGCTACACTTTTTTTGTTTTGCTTTGTTTTGTTTTTTACATTCAACTGTCACCAGGAACATGATAAACATCAGAAAGCTCCTAATTTGAGTCCAAGAATAAGCCAGAAAAAATATTCAGGGATGGAGTGAACATATCATAATGGAACAGAGCCTTGCAGGGTGATATACCAGCCAATCAAGATGAATGTCCTCAGTGGGATCATACTCTCCAAAAATAAGCTTAAAAAAGAATGCGCATAAGCATAATCTCTGTCGTGTCTGTAAGACATCCCAGAAACAAGGCTTTACATTGATCTGAAGGAAGAGCACCCTCTCTTTCACTGAACACCTCTGCAATTTGCTAACTACAAGAGAAAACTAGAGAGAAGACCCAGAAGTAGTGGGTCTTCAAGGTGATAACTTGAAAGACAGGCAGTCAGCTCCACTGGGGACTTTCAGAAATAAGGAGTAGAGATTGGGGAGCCTCCATCAACAGTCTTGTCTAACACCAGGCATTGGCCTCCCCAGCATCCTTTCTCAGCAAGCTCTAGAGAAATGCCAGGGGATTGGTCTCAACAGGACTGGTAGTACAGGCACACCGAAGGAAACTGATACTTGTGTCTTCGGTCACAGTACTCCCCTGTAGAGTTCCTGTCCTGATGTCCTTTCTTCCTCTCCACTGGATTCATCATGATTCTGTTGTTGAAAGTAGGTGACCAGAATTCACTGGCCAAATATCCAAGGCACATCGGCTACATTTTCCCCTTGCCAAACGGACAACCTCTGATTCAAAGAATGAAGAAAACCCCAAATTTTTAGCCCTTTGAAGCTCTGTCTTTCAGACAAAGGAGGGCTCCATTTCATTTCTGTCCCTTCAGCTTCAGTTAAATACAGCCATGTTAGAAGGGCTAGTGATGGCCAAATTGTACAATTGATTGATACCAACCACAGACTCAGAACCCCTTCCAAATCCCTTTAATTGGTCTTCAATGATACTCTTTTTAAATTACTTGGGCAGGAAAAGGAAAGAAATGTGCCAAAGACAACTTACACAAAGAAAATTAACACCCTGTCTTTGTTCCATTTTCTCTGGCATAGATACAGACTTCCAAGTTATTATTTCTTTTCTCCTTGAGGAGAAGTTGTAAGAATGCGAACAGCAGTTGGAACTTTTCTTGTTCGGTTACCATAATTAGAAAAATAGACTAAAAATTATGCAGAAGCAGATTGAGGGAGAAAGACAGCCTGGCTTTCATATGAAATAGTGAATTCTTTTTTTAAATTCAAAGATGCTTCTCCCTCCACACATGTCTTTCATCTCAGAGTAGTCTGTGCACTGCTTTTAAGTTTCAGGTTTAACAGCTACTGCCTTCTTCAAAGAAGTGGAGGCATTGATTTGAAATGTTTCCATACCATTGCAGCTGTTTACTAAGAGGGTGTTCTGGAGCTGCAGAGTAAACCACTTGCCATGAATCCATGAGAAACTGATTCTGACATGGCCCCCTGGAGCCCATGGTGTGGTGTCAAGTCTATGGCCACAGTCTCAGCTTTGTGGAAGTGGAGATCAAAGAGCCATGTGCCTCGCTAGTTGGTTAGCCTATCTGAGTCAGTAATCTCCAGGTCCAGGGTGACACTATGTCAGACTTTAAAGTAAAGAACAATTGAAGAAGATGCTAACTGATGTTAACCTTGGGCCTTCTTATGTAACACATGCACACATGCATGCACACATGCACGTGCGTGCACGCACACACACAACATGTTCACTAGGTGTACAGATGGGGGTTATGAGCTCTGATACCCTGCCTTCTACTAGAATGAAAGAATATACAAAGACAAAAGGGAATTCCTTCTGCTCTGATTTCATATACCTTCCTTCTACTGTTCTTGTATTCCATCTAAACACTGTTCAGTATACTTGTGATCTCCTTTGTCTTTGCTCATTTCTGTCTCTGAGCATCCCTTTTCCCAGCCACTCTTCCAAACACTATAACCTGGGCTCTAAAATCCCTTCGAGGTCCAACACTTAGTTATCCTGGTTCCGCCGTCATCCAAGAGCGTCTCTTTGAATCTCCATAGCATTGCTGTCTATCTCTCATTGGTTTCCCATGATTTGGTTTTGTCCCTCCTTTCTCTATGTTTTCAACCAGCCCACATTGAAGGTCCCCGGATGGAATACAGTCTTGGACACTGTTTTACTCCCCTTTGGTACTTGGCATGGAGGCTGGGTACTATGAGTAACACTGGGTAGGATTTTTCTTTCTTGTCCTTACATATCTCCAAGCCTGAATTCTACCAGCAGTGCTCCTTTCTACCAGTCACTACAAATACAGCCCTCTGTGGCCACAGACCTGGGAACCTGCACACTCATCTTCTTGTTGGATAACTCCCACCATGACCCAAGTCTTCCTTCAAACAATACTTGTTGGGTAGACAGCCTCGATAACTTCTGTGAACTCAATACATTTAGGTAAATTCACAAAGCTTTGACCATAAGGACCATATTGCATGTGGGTGACACTAAAATGTCAGTTGTAACTCCTGTTGCTGTGCTCATGTGACCAGATCTGAGCCATTTTGGTCCTACAGGAGTATCCTGCACACAGTATGGACATCTTTCATCAAATGCCCTCATCAGCAAGCTGTAATGGCTCCTTTTTGCCTCCTGTTCCTCATCTCAAGCAGGGTCTTTTCTTCCATGGTCCCACTGTGCCCTTCCATTGGTACACAATCTCATACATTGTCCCTCTAGCCTATATACTGCTTAACCCCATTTGCTGCTCCTTTCTTTCTTCCTGCCTTTCTGTCTTTTTCTTGTGGCCCAGCCCAAGCCAACATCCATCTGTCTCCTAAGCATCTCTGACAGCCGCTTTTATGAAAAAACAATCTCCCTTCTCTGTCTTTCCAAGTGTAGATAGTTAAATTATCCAGCAGAGCACTGGCTCTCCTTCCTCTGGCATATCACCACTTGGTTTTAAATGTTGATTTCTCAACCTAGATTTTAAGGTCCCTGACAACAGAGATGGTGTCTTGCAGTCTTTTCTTTATGGGTCAATGGGTTAAATGTCAATCAGTCCTTGATATCTGCGTATTAGGAGATACAAGACAGTTTTGTGGCAGTTCATGTTAAAATTCACGTGATATTTGAAAAGTGTTAAAGTAGAAAGAATGAGGGAGTGATCTGAGGAGAGGAATGAAATTTGGGTGTAATTCTTGGGATATAAAATTAAAAGGCCATCTGCCTTTGAGATGCGACAGATGTGCAATTGATATTCTCAGCTCATTTGCCACTTGAATTTTGCAGACATTTAATGCTGTAATTGTTTATACAGTAAGATTATAAATACCCTTTAGAGACTAGCTCACTTCTTACACTCCACCTCCTCCCAACCAGCCCATATGAATTGGTTCTTACTGAACTCAAGCTTCCAAAATAGAAATTTAAAAAAAGAAAAAGAAAGAAAGAAAAAAGAAAGAAAAGAAAATGGCATGGTGCCTCTTTTAAAGAAAGTAATTGGATAATATATATAAATGTAAATAGATCTATCCTTTCCCACCTAGAATTTTTTCCCATGCCATGCACCAGCCACTCGCACAAGGATGTCTGTGTGCAAACATCAGTGTAGGGTAGTTTGCAATGGCAATGTATTAAACTAGCCTAAGTGCCAATCGGTGAGGAACTAGTAAATATATTATTATGAGTCATCCATGTAACAAAAACTGTGCAGTCTTTGTAAAGAATGAGGCTGAGCTGTAGGGAGTGATAAGGATAGAAAGCACATATGCTCAGGGAGTCTCTGGAAGGATATAAGAAAGTAAGAACCTGGAATGGGAGGTAAGCTCATTTTTATTGTGTAGTTCTTTATATTTAAGACATAAATATAAAGAATATATAAAAACATTTTAGACATAAAGTTATTTTTATTTTTAAAACTAAAAAAGGAATTTTCAAATGATATTCACACTTCAAATGATTTAGACTGCACATGTACATGGCTAGATATCTACATAAAGTTTCAAAATCTTTCTGATATTCCTTTTTTGTCTATGTGATCATAATTGAATAATACTCATTTTTAAAAATGGCTCGCTCTTTCTTTCCTCATCAAATTCTAACTATTCTGTTATGGTGGCACCTGGGCAGTGCAGTCCGCAGTGAAAGAGATTAAGATAGGCTGAGCTTCATACTCCTGAGAGCCACTACTTTCACAGAATAATGACAATATTTTGAGTATTCTGGGCTTTCTTTGGAAGAAGCAAATGTCGTAAGTGAAAAAAAAAGTGTCTCTCTCATCTGTCCTTTTTATTTGCATTCCTACTATGCCTCCATTTACCCAGAGATAGTGGTCTTGGTTGTCTATGCAGGCTTCCTCTTTGCAGTAAGACTAAACTGATGGTCGACTTCTTGCCTCATCTCTATGAAAGCTGCAGAGGTGGTTTTCAGAGTTCTTAGCTGCGGACAACAGAACCCACTCTAATTAGCTTAAACAGAAATGCACGTATGAGCAGGTACTAGAAAGACAAGAATATAAGAGTAAAGGCCTGGGGAATCAACTCAGTGGGTAAGCTAGGCAAAGCTGGCACACACCTGTAGCCCTTGCATTGGGATTTGAGACAGGTAAATACCAGGGATGGCTGGCCTGTCAGTCTAGCCAAAATAAGCAAGCTCCAGGTTTAGTAAGTGATCCTCATCTCAAAATCTAAAGTGGAGAAAAGGTAGAGGAAGGAAGTAGTGGTGACCTCTGACCTCTGTCTTCTAAATATGTCATCATTAGCAATAGATATAATAGATATAAGTACCATGTGCATATATAGTATATATGATACATTGCAGCATAGTTTAGAGTTTAGGACACACACACACATATGCATACACACACACACACACACATATATGTATATATGTATATATATACACACACACTGAACACTATGGTGACAGAGTGATAGTCCTTGTTCTTACTAAATTCCTTACCCATACACCTCCTTCTCCATGTAATTCTTCTACACGGGCTGTTCTTTCTTCAACCACAGACACCACAGGCTGACTCTCCCCTTTAACATCAGATTGTTGGAATGAACCCATTCCCAGCTGCAGCAGCAGACACTGGTATAGCTAAGCCAAGTATGGTCATTCCACCCCTCTCAGTACAAAATGAAGACAACTGCTTGTCTGAAAGTTTATCTCTTCCAAAAGAGTCATATTGAAATGTATGTCATTGTAACTATATTAATAGACCTTTTTGATATGGTATAGGCCATGAGAGAAATTGGTGTCTTTATACAAGGGTACATTTAGAACCTCTCGGTCTCTTGTCTTTCTGTTTCTACCATGTGATGGTATTACAAAAAGTCGCTTGCCAGGACTCTACATCACTTGAACTGAGGAAATGGAATTTATTCTTTCTACTGTCCGCCGTCCGCCCCCCCACGCAGGCTTGAATGAGGAAGCCTACAGAACAAACACTGTAAGAGTTGGAATCCTGTGAGGGAAGTCAGCAGGGAGGCTCACAGGCAAGAGTAGAACCTAAATACCTAAGGAGGTGAGGATAAGGACAGAGCCAGACCCAGAGTCTGGACACAGCTTAACCTTATGACCTAATGTATGAACCAAAAGACTATCCTGTGTTAGGGCTAGAGTCATGGCTCAGTGGGTAAAAGTGTTTACTATGCAAGCCTAGTGACGCACAAGTCTCTAGAAGCCACACAGAAAGCTAGATCTGGTGATACACATCTGTAATCCTAGCATGGCTATTGGGGGGAGACAGTGGGCAGTGGCAAAATGCTCAGCTCTCAGGCCAACTGGCCTGTGGTATATGATGCAGTGACAGAAACAAGGAGAGGGACTCTGCCTCAACAATGCATTTGGAAGAACTGATTCCCAAAAGTTGTCTTTTGACCCTTTACTTGGGCACCATGGCAGATGCATGCATACACACACACACACACACACACACATACACACACACACACACACACAATTTTTAAGAACTTTAATTTAAAGTCCCTTTGAACAAGTGTTAATTTTTAATTTACTTCTC
This sequence comes from Mastomys coucha, assembly GCF_008632895.1. NCBI lineage: Eukaryota > Metazoa > Chordata > Mammalia > Rodentia > Muridae > Mastomys > Mastomys coucha. The sequence goes on along the minus strand of NW_022196913.1, from coordinate 1,009,346 downwards.
ACTGGCAGCCACTGTGAACAATCTCTGTTTCCCATTGTGTGTCCTCCCACAGTGCACTGGTTCCTCCATTCATGATGCCCACTGTACTTCTCAACTGTGTGCCTTTTAACTTGAGTTCCCTGCCCTAGGGTCCACTGTTTCTTTCAGTTCATTTCCATGTGGCCTCCTGTATGAAATGTTTCTTGTTGCTGTAAGCAAGCACCTTACAAGATGCAGCTTAAGGGAGGAGAGGTTTTACCCTGGCTTACGGCTTTAAGGAATACAGTCCATCATAATGGGAAATCAGGAGTGTGAAGAGGTACTGATCACTCTGCATCCACAATCAGGAAGCAGAGAGAAGACAGGAAGTAGGACCATGATAAGAAATCTCCAAGTCCACCCACTGTGTCCAGAGAGGCCCATCTCAAGATCTTCCCCAAGCTGGTGACCAAGTATAGAGACAGACCTATTGAGACATTTTATATTCAATCCAAATTTCTATAGCTCAGATCTTAACATGTTATCCCATGTTAATCATATCCCTGAATGATTGCCCATTGAATTCCAGGCAATGTTCAAACTCCTTACTATGTATACAGGTATTTAATGTCTGCCCCCAGGCAATCTTGGCCTCTTCTTCCCTATCCCCTCTTTTCTTGTCTGCACAAGATCAATGACACAATTGCTGGGACTTTGAACTCTTTCATCTGCACTAGGTATTAGTTGCCATTCCTTATGCCTCGATTTATGCCCCACTGTCACCCATGGCTTCCATAAACTCACCAACCTTTCAAATCCCAACAGAACTTGGGTGTGGCAGTGTAGACCATAATTCTAGCATTCCATTGGAAGTGGAAGGAAGATAATGTGAATTGAGGGCAATCTCAACTACATAGTGATTTCTAGGCAAGCCTTGGCTATACTGTGAGATCCTGCCACCAACAAAAGTCCTCCAGAACCTTTGGAGCCACTTTGGAGATCCCTGGATTATGTGCCTTTGCTCTGTAACACATTGAGATTTCTCTGCAGTAACATTTACCTGACTGCGTTGAAGTTATGGTTTATAGTTATTGTTTATTCAGAGTTTGAAAGCAAACTCTAAACCTCTTGACAGCAGGGGTCAAGGGGTATTTATATACATATTCACTCTTTAGCACTGACAGAAATGTCTCTGATTGACATCTTCCATGAATTGTTTTAGGAAGGGAAAATGTGAGGAGGGAAAAGAGCCACGAGAAGGAGAGCAAGTCAGGAAAGGAAAGAAAAGACCCAGGGCTTGCTGCTTTGGGAGAAAGAACATGGTCACATAGTTGTCAAAGCAATCACAGATTTCCTCTGTAAAGCCCAGACTACTGATAGCCCTGTCCAGGTACTAGCCTGAAATTTTCAAAACATATTTTATTGAGGAAAATTTAAGATTCAAACATGGAAAAGAGCTTGAACTTCATAAGGCCTCAGCTTCAACTCTGCTCTCTGGAAGCTACCCCCTTCTTCTTTGACTTTCCTTCCTTCTCCCCCCATCTCCTCCCATCCCTCCCTCTTCCTTTCTCCTCTCCTTCCCCCCCTCCTCCCACCCCTCCCCTCTTCTATCCTCCCCTCCTTCCCCCCTTCTCATCCCTTCTCCTCCCCTCTTCCATCCCCCTCTCATTCCCCCTCTTCTCCTACCCTCCCCTCTTCCTTCCTCCTCTCCTTCCCCCCTCTCCTCCCACCCCTCCCCTCTTCCCTCCTCCACTTCCTTCCCTTTCTCTCCTTCATGACCTTCATGCTTCAGGCCTCTGGAAAAAAGTATTAAAAGGGCTGCCTCCATCAGTAGTTTTGAGAACAAAAAGAAAACAAATAGTTATTGACACAGGTAATGTTCTTGTTTCCCTGTGGTAGTAGCATATGGTGAGGGGTGTAATAGCCTGGTGGAAAGCATTCCTGGACAATATTAATGACCAACTAGGTTAATGACCAAAGAATCAGCCTCTGGCCAAGAACATATCCTCCTGTTCATTAATTCTTGGGAAATGACCTTAGCCATGTTCATTACAGCTCAATTACACTCAAACACCTCACAAGGAAAAAACACATTTGAGACTTAGTACCAAACTATGTTCCTCTTTTACCTTGACACATGGGCAATAAAAGACACAAAACAAGTTATTAGTCTAAATACCAAGCATATAAAAGAAGCAAAGCTATTGCTTTATCAGCTTCCACAATCAATGAGAGCTAAACTCTGTGACCTTAGAGGTCACAAAGCAGGCAAGTCAGACTTTTCCTAGTGATTTATACATACCCTGGGTGTTCTCTGCAGCCTGGCACAGTGCAGCACTAACCATGTGATTCCCAGATGTAGAGTTTGAAGAAAAATCTAAAAATTCAAAGGGCAAGTTCTTTCCAGTATGAAAAAAATAAAGCAGACTTCTGGGAGCATAGCTAAGGAAGCAAAGTTTAACCATGAGGACTTTATTTGATCCCAATAGCCACATAAACAGTTGGATGTGTGGACATATGCTTATAGTCCCAGTTCTGGAGAAATAGAGACAGAGATATTCCTAGTGCTTGCTATCCAACCATCCCAATAAGTGAGCTCCAAGTCTCAGTGAGAGACCCTGCCTCACAATCAAATAGATGGATGGCTTCAGAACCTAGGCTGTCTTCCAACGTGTGTGCCCTCATAGTCCTATACATATGTGACTATGTACCACCCCCATAGTACACACGTGCTCTTACAGACCTGTACATATATGACTATGTGCCACCCTCATAGTCTTGGCTTCTTCAGAGATCAGCCTATTGTTCAATCAGTTAGTTATGGACTGTGAACTCTAAGTAAAGCCACATGGGTACATTTCAAATCAAAGAGTAAAAGACAATCAATAACACAACATCAAGTTACAGGCAATGAGGATGTGCTAAGGTGGTTAAAACTTGTCCTATACAAGCAATATGAGAACAAGTTGCAGGCAATGAGCAATGTGCTTAAAACTTAATCTAAACAAGAATTCATTCACAGAATCTCAATATTCTGTTCACTTAAGTTTCACCTTAATGACACACATATTTGTGTGAGTTTCTGAAAGGACCTCAACAAAGATTTGCACAGTTCTTCCTCATCAGCTCAGACATAGTTTGGGAGCTAGGGACATTGTGTACCTTAATAATTTAAGAGTAGCTGTGTTGTAGGCAATTCCAGGCCTTATGGAGAGGGTCTTGTCAGTCCTATGGTCATCAGGACAACTGTGGTTTTGGTGACAGGGGTACCCCCTGACCACCATGCGAGTGAAGATAACTTCCAGTGATTACATCACATCAGTTTCCCAGTGTGGAATGCAGGTGAGTCCACTGTACCTCACAGGAACTCCTAATATTGAATTGGGGAACAGAACATGGTGGCTATTTGAAGTCTCAAAGTGTATAGGTGGTAGCAGAAATGCTGGGTCTTCCCACATGTGAGAGTTGAACAGCTGATTTGGGACATTAATATTAGTTCCTTCCACATGTTTGTAGGTCAGTTGTGCCCTGCAGAGAAGTGCCATCTTACAATGGAATGGCACTGAGCACATGACAGAAAATCTCCAAGATTGCTTTAGCCCAGACCAGGTGGTATGTGTCACATGAGAAAAGTTGATTGAGAAGTCAAGGTAACATTTATCTCACTCAAACACTGCCTTTCGTTGTGCATCAGTATTAACTCACTTTAATCCCAGTTATGCCAATGCCCCTTTCAGGTTTACTTGTTCTTCTTTCTCTTTAGGATTTCCGTGTCTCTCAAGACCTGCTCCCACCCCAGATCTAATCACTGTCCTGCTGCAGCCTGTTCTGCTGCCGGCCCATCAGCCCTTACTACCAGAAAATTCTACTGCAAGCAGCACCTTCTATTCGGTGGAGCTAAGTGAATGGCAATCTATTATTCTTCAAACTCTATCCCCAAGCCAGTGTGGTGCATGGATACCACCCTCCCCACACTCACACTGCTGGCCTTCTGAAGTGCAAGCTGGACTTCATCATGGAGAAGTTCCCTCAGAGCATCCCTGTTATAGATTCCTGTTCATCTCATCCTACCTTGCCCCCAAATTGCAGCCATTGACTGGACACTGGCTGTCTCTGTCCAGTCTCCCATTGCACTCTGCTTTTAATTAGCAAACAGAACCTCAAAAACCTCCCAATAGCCATCCAGCAGTTCCTTCTGGAAACGCAGAGTCTCCCAAGTGTAGATAGGTCGAATACAGAACCCACGCAGAGGACCTGGAATGTGGTTCCTCAGTCGGTCCCAACAAACCCAGTTTCCTTCCTCCTCTATGGCATGAATCCTCAGCTTCATTTAGGCCAGAATCTCTCCTGACACTCCCCCTCATACCAACAGCTCCCTTCACCCAACACCTACCTGTGGTCTCCCTGGGGAGATAATCTTTTTCTTCCCTCCTTAATTATGTACATTCTCCAAATGGTTCTGTGTCATTCTCCTATTCCACAAACTCTGTTTTGATGAGATTTCTAGAATGTACCTTGCTGGACTCCTTCTTCTCACCACTAGCACCCTTGGTTCTGATGTGGGCCTCTTCCCTATTGTATGGTGTTTCAAGACACTTTACCATGGTCTTCCTTTTGCCACTCCCTCTTCAGCAATGTGCTACCTCCACAAGAAGGTTTCTGCCACCACCTAGTCTAAGCTGTCATCTGAACACTGAAAAATCACGATTTTAAGCAGCTATAAGGCATTTCTTTTCTGGTGGCTCACCTATCTCTGCTCAATTTGTTTTGTGTTTGCTTTTCCAAAAAAAACCTGTAAGCTTGGTGATCACAGAAGGCTTGTTTGTCTGGTTTGCTGTGTCATCCCTGGTGTTGAAGAATATTAAGGGCTGAAGACACATGCAGATCACTAGCAGGGTGCCTTCCTAGCATGCACCATGACCTAGGTTCAATCCCAGGCACCAGAAAGAAAGCTTGAGTGTCAGGAAGAGAACAGCTGCTCAATAAAAAGTGTGTTGGGTGAGTAGATGAGATGCACTCTGTTTATGAGACACAGTCTATTAAGGAAAGCAGATGTGTGTGTCAAATATCACAGAGCAATAAAAGAAACCACATATGTTTGGAAGAATCAGTCTTGAGTCATTGTGTCCTTGGTGGACAGAAGTACGGCTATGTGCCATGTAACATTTTGGTCAACAAAGGGCTGACTGTTCAAAGGACAGTGGTCCTGTAAGACTATAACAGGATTGTGATTGTGATTGTGATTGGCACATAGCCACCCCAGTGCAGAGCTGTGGTACATCACTCAGGTTTGTGGTGATTCTGGTATGAATGAGCATCCTATGTTGGCAGCTGTATTAAAGTGTAGCCCATTCAGCTGGGTACAATGCATTCTCCTACCCAGTAACAGCAGCAGCTGTTACTGGATCATGAATTTGTTCTATTATGCTTATAATCTTTTGGATATTCTCCCACTTATTTGAAAAATGGCTGTAATGTGGTAATCCATGCTACAGGGAGCAGCCTGATATGCTTCATGTTTAGTCCATCAGCTGATTGTATCTTACAATCATGAGCCTACTCTGAAATGACACAGTCGCTTTGAAAGTTGTGTATTAGAGGATGGTCATTGTGAAGCAATGGAGGGGCTGAGGTTGGAGCCATAGAAAGGGGAAATGGTTTGGCAGACGCCTGATGTTTAAATCACTAACGTGGAATATTAGAAACTTGAGGCTCATCTCAGGCACCATCAACTATCAGTAGAAATTTTCAATGGAAAATGTCAACTGATCTTTTAAATATCGTTTTGGCAAAAGTCTCAAGGAACGACAATAGTACAAAGAGACCAGAAGCAGGTAGCAGGCAAGAGGCAGTGCAGATGGCCAGGTAGGACGTATGCTTACGCTAAGGAGAGATGGCAACAGGTGGAAAGAACCAGATTAGACAGAGTCTGAGAAAGCTGAAGCAGCTCAGCCTGAGGCTAACTAGGGCAGGAAGATGAGAGACAGCTCAGAGTCAAAGATGGGCCCCAGACACTGGCCAAATGGCATCGCCACCTGGGAAGCAAAAGTGTAGAGACCAGGGAGAAGACCAGAAATCTGTGCAGGAAGGTGAGGGGCTGAGTTTGAGGCACCTGTGGGATAAGCAAGGAGATAAATCCACTAAGTTTGGGTTTGTAGTTGTTGGAGCCTGGGGGCCCGGCTGGTGCTGAAGGTATGATTTGGAAACCATCAGTGTGCAGATAGTTAATACCACAGGTATGCATGATGTTGCTTGGGGAGATGAATTGGATCTACCACTCAGGAAATTGCTTCCCCAGGTCTAGACTGTGAGACTGAGATTTCAATATCCAGAGTTGTAAAGAGAATTCATTATGATACAGCATGAGCCACCAGCCAGTGTTACCTTGACACTGAAATTCAGTTCTCCTCGCTCTCAGTTCCCCTCCCTCGGTATTTACCACATGGTCTTTGTTAAGCCAGCTTTCAGAACCTTTGATGATGACCAGGCTAAATACCGTGTGTTCCATTAAAAATCGCATCCTGGCACAGAACTTGATGAGAAACTGCTACCTATATTTGCAACATATGTTCTCCAAACTGCTATTATGCTTTACAAAGCAGCCACGCAATTAATTTTTAACAGAGATGCACTTGCAGCCACCCCATCATGTGTGGCAGCTCAGAAAGGCATGCATCTGACATTTGCCAGAGAGAACATATTGCTGCTTATACTTTAGTCATTTATCTTCAGAGGGTAAGAGATTTTTGTTGGTGATTGAAGACAGGAATGTAAATTTCAATCTGTGTGTGACTGGAATAACCATGACCCAGGGAACATCTTTTTCCCAAATGCATTGGCCACTTGTCCAAAATGGTCATTTGTTGCCTAGAGACTTGGGTGCTGAGATAGAATTGGGCAATTACTATTTTTTTAATTGAGTTTGGCTCATAAAGAAATCCGAGGAGTTAAGTTCAGATAGACAGCAGGATAGTTATCTTATGTTAGTTTAGGAGAAAGCAAACACTTACTAATACTGAGCCTGTATTTGCTTTGCTGAGAGCAGTACTAAACACTTTGCATGTGTCGCTCAGTGAATTATCTTAAGTCGTATATAGCAATTACCATTTCATTTTACAGATGTTGAGATATGTTTGATCTCTCAAAAAAATCAGACAATTGGGTTTCTCCAAATACATTTATTTTTGAAGGTGAGTTGACTTGGCTGATGTTTTATGTCTCTTGGTAGTTTTACTGGAGCCTTATTATGGTGCCTAAGATACATATACTATTATAAATGGGCATCTTTTGTTTCTGCCTTGCCAGACTCTCCTTTTCCCTCTGGATACAGCCCTTCTCTGTTTGGAAGCTGGTCTCTCTACTCCATTTGATTGGGTGGCATTACCCACCAGCTGATATATCTCTTACTTCCTCAAATGTCTGTGTCCCAGAATCCAACCTGCCTAGTCAGAAATCCCTGTTGTCAGACCCTGTTATTGGCTCAGTGCCAGCTCATTATCCAGAGGGTCAGAGAGAATATGTAAGCCGTGACCAGCTGAGGAAGAGCTTGCTAACTTATCTGTGCTTATTCCCCTCAGGTCTGGGAACCCTAGAGCTGCTCTGGAGGAAGGACCTCCAGCTAAGTAGTTCAAAGACTTACTTTTTTTCTGTTTTTACAAATGCTGTGGTTTGAGCAAGTTTCCATTATTTAAATATAATAAGACAGATCAGATAAAAATGAAATTTTACAAATCTAGCAAAAATTAATGAGTTAGCATTATTTTCATTGATATCAAATCTCTTTTTTTAAAAGGGATACATGTATATGTTAAACACTAGCTAAAACTCCCTAATATCAAGATTTTAGTTATGGATCAAGAAATTGAACCTTAGAAGGTAGATAAATGAATTTAAGAAGGATATTAGCTACCACCTTAGCTGTAACAATGATATAACCACTTCCCATAGAAGTTTGGGAACAGCTCTCCTAAGGAATAAATGACATTAACATAAACTCTACCTTATACCCAAATACCTAGTATGGTTAGATGACCAGATTTGAAGACTTTTAGAAGTCCATGCCATGTATTAGCATATTATTATTGTTCTCTAACTTTCTCTACAGGTTATCAATTTATGACAACTATCACTAAGGTCAGTATGGTAGCTCAGCATCATCACAAGCCTTCTGGGGCATGCTGGGCAAGCAATTTACCTTCTCTTGACCTTAGCTTCTTCAGAGGACAGGGAGATACATTTCCTGACTTTCCTGTATTGTGGAGCACATTTAGCAAAACTACAGACACAAAAAAAGTTTGCAAAACATCAAAATTAGTAATAGTAGCACAGAAGCAAGATTTCTTGGGGCAGAACTCAATTTGTATTTACATTTTGTCATTTGGGATGTGGGGAAAGTTCATTATAAACCCTGAATAAATCTGTCACAGGTCAGAGAGAAAGGGGAGCGAAATACCATGGTAATAGAACTAAGACTTTGACTCTTCCAAAAACGCATCCATATACCCTCCTGACCTTGTAACCATTTGTGCCCCCAAAGAAATCCACCCAAAGCTGTCAGTTCTTCATGCACCAAACATAATCCAGACTCCATTAAAATCCACTTGCTCTCTTGGTCCTCCATTTTTAACATTTTTACCTAAGCTCTAGTAACCCACGTCTCCACTTTGGCAGTGCCCCAGAGCCTTTGAATCCAGGCCTTCCATCCTGGGATCATTTGGTGATGTGCTCTGTAAAGTTTCGTTTATCATGTGATTCTATCAAGTTGCCTTACACACACGTCTCATTCCCATGAAGTTATCCTGTCTGTTCAACTCAGTTGTAAGTTTGTTAAAGCCAGTGATTGGCCCCCGTGTTCCTTATATTCAGCAACTAATAGTTAAAAGGAAGATGTCTAAATGAGAAAAAATAGCTTAGGAAAAAATAATTTGAGAAAGCCAGTGCATTCCAAAAGAAAGCCAGACATCTGGAAGTAACTTATCTCATTTACTTCCTTCCTTCATTACAAAGAATCACTTACTAATTTCTCTGACTTGTGAATTTGAGTTTTCACACATTAAATCTCTCTACTGTTAAACATGACCTTGACAAAAATTTTTTTAAAACAAACAATCAACAAAAAAACCCAAACAAACAAACAAAAACAACAACAAAAACAGTTCAAGGAACACTAACCACATGAGGAGTCTCTTATGGATACAAATATTGTTCTTCCTGTTAGGGCTAACCCAGGCATCTTTCAGCAACTTGTGCCATCCTTTCAACCTTGCATATCAATGCAGAAAAATGATAGATATTAAACAAGAGGACAAAACTTTCTGACTGGAAGAAAAGAATGATTGAACCTAGGCAAAATATATACTCATCTAGTGTGTTAGAAGATCCTGGATGTCAAATTCTTTGATTAAATACTGTAGCAGTGAACCTTGATGTTTGGGACTCTGGGCCACCAATTTCAGGTGTGTGACCCTTGACAGGTTCTCCATGTTTGATTGTCAGGTGGTTTTGTCTCAAAAAAAACAAAAAACAAAAAACAAAAAATCTTGGAATGGATTGGATGACATATGGAAAGCCGTTTTGTTTATAGAAAAACAAAGTTTTCATTATTTATTGCTTAATGCCTTACCTTAGTCTAAAAACTAGTACACGGCTGTCACGATGGTGCACAGTATAAATGCACTTGCACCAAGCATCATGAACCTGAGTTGGTTCCCTGGGACCCACATGATAGAAAGACAGAACTGACTCTTAAAATCTGTCCTCTGATTTCCCCATGCATGTAGACAGTCAGTCAGACAGACAGACACACACACACACACAGACACACACACACGTGTAAATGTAACAAAAAACAATTTTTAAAAGTGCTTTAATTTTCTTATCTCGAAGACATGAGTCTTCCTTATCTAAAGCACAGAATGACAAATGACAATATTGGCAGCCTCTTAGTCATACGTCTATATTCTGGATGCACAAATGAGTGGTCACCAAGGCAGGTATGGTGTCACATGCTTGTAAGCCCAATGCTCAGGAAATAGAAAGAGGCAAGAGGAGCAAGCATTTCAAGAAAGGCTAAAAATACCCTATACCAATATATATTAATCAGTTAATCAACTAATCAATAACAAATCCCTGGATGCCAGCATGCTTCAGTCATTGCAGCTTTTCTGAACTCACGTGATCTCAATGGTGAGTAGCCCACTCCACAGTTAGTTGTATGGAGCAGCATCGGGAACAAGGATTCCTGGGATCTCTACCTTGATGGGTAGGTGAGTCTCTGAGGCATGTGAGGCTGTCTTCTCACCAAGGCTGATTTGCTCTTCCACTCACCCTTCCTCTATTCTTTGAGTTGCTCCAACTTTCACAAGCATCTGACCCTTCCCACCCGCTATTGAGAGAATCAGTGTAGCCCTCCCATAGGGCAAGCACACAATGCTGGACTCCTCCCTAATGGCCCACATCTAATTGGGAAAGGTACCTTAGGCACTGTCCTGAAGTCAGTGGGTTTTGTCCAGGGGAATAAAGCAGGCTTCTGTGGGGTTGAGGTCTTGACAGGTGAGTGTGAACCAGTTAATGATCTGAAACATACTTTCTCTGGCAGAAAAGCCATATGGGTGGAAACAGACAACACCTTTCTAAAAAAAGTAGTGCTGTTTGTGTGCTGGGTTGAGGGAAAAGGTGGCAACGTTGAATAAAGTACTCAAGCTGGCTACTCAGGAGCCTCAGCCTAGAGAGCATATTTACAGAGCCTACAGTTTGCCCAATAGAATGAAAGGGGCATTGGACCCTTCCTGTTAGCAGACTACATAACCAGCAGCACAGGAGAGGAAGTGACATGCTCAATATTACCCATAAGTGGTGAAGCTGGAGACAGAATGCAGGCTCTTCAGCTCTCCAGACTCTGTTGTTTCCAGAACAAACATTTCAACAGACTGTAACTCCTGCAGCCCACAGACTCCATGGCAGCAAACCACAACTACACTCAGCCCGCATCCTATCGACCTTCTCTGAAGCCATGCTTTCACGCTATTATATCATGCTACTGTCCCCAAGGAGCAGGTGTTTTATAAATACTGAGAACCGATTGGCTACTTAAAGAGAGACTACATAATAATGCATATAGCTTTTGTCCTGAACTCATAACTAAGGCAGCTCTACTAAATGGTCTCTTCTTCCCATTTCTTTTCTCTTGCACTTGTTTATAAATTTTGAGATTTATGGAAAAAACACGTCTAGGAAGCAATTACTTTGGAATTCACCCTTTTAAAAGGCAAAACATACCCAGGTTCTTAGGGGAACTCTTTCTTGCACCAAATGAGAACTGGAAGTGACTCTGGTTGCACGTGGTGCTCCCAGGGACCCTGAACAGGGACCCTGATCTAACAGGACACCCTGTGTCAAGAGCTATTTTCCTAGCGTCCCAGAAAGAAAAGATCCAGGCAGGAAGTGAGTGCTAGACAGCTAGCCCAATGAGCTAAGGTGCAAAGCTTTGTTTTGCTTGAGTACCAAGTACTCATCCTCAGGGTCTTCTAGTAAAATCAGACACACCTCTAAGCATCAGTGCAGAGAAGGAGGCGCAGGCCTAACAAACTTTCTTCTCTCTAGGAACATACTGCAGAATTTATATCCACCGAGTAATATTAGGCAGCATGTATGTACATCCATGCACAGAAGTATGTGTAGTTGTATTTTTGCATGTATTCTGTGATTTTAGCATTCTTCAAAACATCCTACTCCTCACAGACATTGGCGTACAGTGGTAGCAACCATAGCAAATACTCAGAATTTTGACCATGCACTCGTTTGACCCACACTAGACAATGAAATATGTAGCAATATCTCACAGTAGCATTAGTAAGTAAGGAAGCCATTTAAAGAGTAATAATGGTTGTAGCAATGCCTTTCATTCTTTCTAATTCCTCCAGACCAGAAGTCCGAGAGACAGTCTCTGACAGTTCAAGTGACTCCATTGACCAAATGCCCTTTTTATTTATATATTTTATTTTTTGGCTAACAGAGCACAAGGAGGAAGTCCCTCTTAATTTGATGAGGCTTGCCACTTAGGAGGCAAGCTCTCTCTAGCCGCTTCTCCAAGTCTCCTTAATAAACTCATCAACCCTCACCAAGCTGCACTTTCCCAGCTCCATCAGAGAACACAGATCAATACACAGTACAGAAGCACTTAGATTCTGCTCGTAAACTCTCCAGAGTAAATGTTAGCCACATTCCCACGCCAAGCTGACGCAGCCTTCTTCCGGAAGCAGCATTGCCAGGGCCTGTGAACTACTGGGCAGCAGAGGAGGAGAGAGTGGACCCAAGACAGCAAAGCATGCTGAACCCAGGGTAAAGCCCAAAGCCAAGTGGGCTGCAAGGGGCTGGGGTTGTTGTTGCCTGCTTCAAAGTGCTAAGAGCCACAGCTTTCTTAACATCAGAAAAACCATAGGGATCTAAAGTAGGTCAGCAGTTCATACACATAGAAATGTCAACGTCTCCCTGCCAGCTGGAGATGGGAGAGGAGTGTCCACTAATTTGGCAGCTGAACTGTCACAAGGGCCACCCTGAACCACCCTGGGTTCTCTAGGGGAACCTGGGAAGGTAACCTTATTCATTCAGTCTGGAGCCAAAAATAAAATGAAATAAAATAAAATAATCTTTTTATAAATCCCACAGCTGACATGGAAAGAAATGAAACAAGCACAGCTCTCAGAATTTAGATTGAAAGACCCCAGAGCAAAGGATGCTGAGCAAAGGGGAGGCGTCTTGAAATCCATTCGGAGGCACCCTTAGCACCTGTTTGTAAGCATGTCTCTCAGAATAGCACGCAGCAGCAACAAGTTTCTAAAATGGCAAATCTACTGCTTCTTTTCCCTCAGAGTGCTTAGTCACGCTAATCCTGTGACCCAAGAAATCCTTTCACAGGAGCCTGCTGCAGCCCCAGCAGTTAGCCAGCAGTCCCAGAGGCAGCAGGGGAAGGCTGGAGTGGGGGCCTCCTGGGCCCCACCTCCTCCCCAGCACACTCACCATCAGCAGGCTGAGAGCGGAGTCCGGCACCAGCTGCACTGCCATGGTCCCTGATTGCGACTCCCATGCACTGACGCTTCTGCTGAATCAGTGTGCCTGGGCCCAGGGCAGCTGCAGAGCATCTACCGGCGGCACCTAGGGCAAAGCAGCCGGACATAGAGACTTAAGGAGCCAAGGGCATCAAGGTGAAGCTAGGCCACATTTCCCACGGGGTGGGGGAGGGAAGGGGGTTGTTGGGAAGATGGGGTGGGAACTGTGCTTAGGAAGAGCAAAAAATACATATGGAGCAGAAGGCGCATAGCAAGCTGCAGGTTATTTAAAGGTGAGCTCTCCCTAGCTTCTCTAAGCTGCATGCAGAAACCACATGGAACACAAACGCAGCCCAGGAGCCTGAGACACAGCAATTCTAGCTGCCACCTTAGCCTAGGCAACAATTCTGCTTTGAACTGACAATTAAAATAAAACATTCCCCACTGCAGATAAATCAGCCAGCCCTACCAACACCCCTCCCCCTCCCCCTGCATCTCTCAGTAAATTCTGCTGCATAAACATGCTGAATGTCAAAACCTACCGGCTGGCAGTCTGGTCAGTTGCTTTTCCTGCTGCAGAAAGGTGTGTCCCTTCTGCTAAAGCAAGTATCTGGGAGGGAGAGGGCCGAGGCTGACTAGCAGGCACAAGGGCAGGCACTGGAGATCAGCAGATGCCCTCAAGATGAGTGAGGACCAGCTCACCTAGGAATTGACCCCTTCCATCCTCCCCCAAATCTACTTTTCCTCCCCAAGTAGATTGCCGGCAGAGCTCCCCGCAGGGCTGGCTGATACTTAAGAACATGGAATTACACTGCCTGTTCTGTGAGCGCTCTGATCCCTCTGCCTGCACCACATGCACACAGCCAGACACCCTCTACACCTCTCTCTCTCTCTCTCTCTCTCTCTCTCTCTCTCTCTCTCTCTCTCTCTTTCTCTCTCTCTCTCTTTCTCTCTCCCCCCCTCCCTTTCTCCCTCCCTTCCTTCCCTCCCATCTCTCCACAGAGCTGCCTGTTAGGAATTTTGAAGGATCCTCCCTAGTGCAGAAGAGGGAGGGCAGGGGAGGCTAATTTGTAAGAAAGGACACTGCTTAAGACAAAAAGGCAAATTATCCTTAAAAAATCCTATACTTTCCCTTGAAGATGTCAATGGAAAATGAAAAACAGGAGGCTGCCCACTGGTTTTGTTTTATACCATATACATTATATATTCAGTGTCTCTTCAGTTTTCCTCCAAATTTGACAAATCTCGGCATATTTATGGGAGCACAGTGAAATTCATAGCCTCTTATGGATTCTCATTCAATTAAAAGTGCCCATTGCAGTGACACTTCTAGTTGCAGTTTTTAATGCTGGCTAGCCACACCTCACCAAGATAGGAATCATAAGTGTGTGCCACCATGCCCAGACCTGCATAAGCAGGATATAGGGATCCAACTGGGGTCCTCATGAGTGTAAGACAAGTGTTTTAGCAATAGTCATCTTCCAGCTCTACATAAGGCAGTGGTTCTCAACCTGGGGGGCGTGATCCCCACAGGGTCACACCTCAGATGTTTACATTATCATTCTTAACAGTAACAAAATTACAGTTATGGTGTAACATTGAAAAATTTTATGGTTGAGGGTTACCACAACATGAGGAACTGTATTAAAGGGTCACACATAAGAATGTTGACAACCACTGCCTTGAGGTATGTATATGTTCACCATAGAACTAAGCACAGAATAATTGCTAAACCATTCTCTTTGAATGAATGAATAAATGAATGAATGAATTAATTAATGAATGAAAAGATGCTCCTCTAATTTCTCCTATGGTACCCTAATTACCTAAACCTTTATTGCATGTTACTTGATTGGATTCAAATATCATTGATCTCAGGAGTCCCTGAGAGAATCATTTCCTGAACCTGAAGACTCACAGCCCGGAACTGTGAAGAGATTCTGGACATACTAGAGAGTGTCCTAATACTTAAAACTTAATATTAGTAATCAAGAAATGATGGCATAAGAGACACATCTTGTTACTGACTTGGGGACTTTCACTCTGGTCCATCCTCATCCATAGCCTTCTGAATGTTCAGCTCATACTTGTATAGTGCCTACTTTGTACTTCTGCCTTCAAAGAACTTTGCATGAGATATACCCAGGAATTGTTTACAAATGTAAGCTATGGAAAATTCTATCAGGTGTCTTAAAAACAAGTCTGTTAGGTAGCATCGAGACAAGAGAGCCCTTTCTGGCTAGTTTCTAAAATGAGTCCCGGGGAATAACCAGGTCTCTTGTAAAGCGTTTCTGTCCTGCTTAGTTCTGTGTGGGCTATGTGCTTGAGAAGTGTAGAGAGCATTAGAGTTGAAGCTACTTCAAGTGGTGCATGTGGACAGGGGTGGGTTTGTACTATAGAGACAGGCAGAGGTGGCTTGGAGTGTGGAGAAATCTAGGTTGAGCAAAAGGATGGAGAGATAGACTTAGACATCCATCTCCCACAGTTATGCCCCTTGGCACATTTGCCTTTGTTTATGGCTTCCTTTGTGTAGAGATCCTATCCCATATCTTCTGGAATCCCAGATTCCCTCAACAGATGAAGAATCCAGCCTGTCTCTTGTGTGCACCTTACTGAAAGGAAGAAATGATCTCAGGGGCTGCGAGGCAAGACATGAATGAAGTAGAAGAAGCTACAAAGTATTTTTCCCAGTACTCAGTATACATGATCAACCTGTCCCAGAGCCTGGATACATCATGGAGTGGACAGGGATGGCAGATAGCACTAGAAGTTAAAACGGCCTTGACAGTAGCTAGGGCCCATAATTGGAAAGTGGCTGGATTTCAGGGAAAACAAGGGATTTTCTTCCAAGTAAATCCAGGAAGTAAGCAAATCAAATAGGTTAAAAGTATACATACTGTATTGCTTTAGATGCTGAAATTTTTGCACATGGTAATGAAACAGTTCCTGGCTTTTCTGTTTGGTCATTCATAGGTGCTTTACATTATTAACAGTTTTTCTTTCTTTTTTCTTTCAGTTTTTACTTTCTTAAATTTAACTTTTGACAATATTTTACATATATGTAAGGCAAAGTGAACATAGCCATTTACCATTATCTCCTAACTAGAGAGGAATATTCCAGTGTCAGAACCGGGAGCCCTTTTACTTTGTTTATTCTCACATCTCTAAACATCAAAAAATGACCAATGGTATGCTGAGAAATGACAGGGATGTCAAATATTATGGAAAAAGAGTCAGGAGTAAGGGTTCACTCTGGTAGAGGGTAGAATGTAGGCAGTGGGTTAAAAGGGGAATAGACTGAGGTTGAAGGAGCCATCAGAGTGGGGGAGCACTCTCAGAGGGAACATCTCCAGAGAGTGGAGGCAGATACTCAGAGGGTAGGGAGTACCCTCAGAGCCTAGGGAGTATCCCCATAAGGTGGGAGATCATACGTAGATGGTGGGGAGCACCCTCAGAGAGTGAGGGAGGACTCTCAGAGGGTGGGGGAGCACCCCAAACTAGTAGAGATAGGGACATAGAAAATGTAAGCAACTGTGGAACACTTCTAGAAGTGAAGAATTAATCTATAGTAAATAAACATTTATCCAGAAAACAGTGACCAACAGATGGGTAGATGAAGACCTTATGGTTTCACATACACTGGGGTGGATTTAGGGTTAATGAAGAATGAAAGTCATTGTTTGTAGTTACTACAACAGAGATCATTGTGTTAAGTGAAAGAAGACAAACTCCAGAAGACACGCAGAATGATGTCTCTCATATGTAGAATCAAGATTTTTAAATTATTTTATTTATTTAGATCCCAAATGCTTTCCCTCTTCCTGGTCCCCACTTGCAAAATTCTCCCTATTCACCTCTGAGAGGGTAGCCCCACTCTGGGGCATCAAGTCTTTATAGGATCAGGTCCATCCTCTCCTACTGAGGCCAGACAAGGCAGTCCTCTGTTATGTATGTGCCTGGGGCCTGGGACCAGCCCCTACATGCTCTTTGATTGGTGGCTCAGTCTCTGGGAGCTCCCAGGGGTCCTGGTTAGTTGACACTGTTGGTCTTCCTATGTGGTTGCCATCCCCTTCAGTTTCTCTAATCCTTGCCCTAATTCTTCCATAGGTGTCCCTGATCTCAGCCCAATGCTTGGCTGTGAGAATCTACATCTGTCTCAGTCAGTTGCTGAGTAGAGCTTCTCAGAGGAGAGTCATGCTAGGCTCCTGTCTGCAAGCATAGCATTGCATCAGTAATAGTGTCAGGGATTAGTGGTCACCCATAGGATGGATCCGAAGTTGGGCCAGTCACTGGTCTGATATTCATTTATCTCTCCTCCTTTTTTATCCCTGCATCCCTGCTCCTAGACAGGAGCAATTTTGGTCAAAAGTTTTGTAGATGGGTTGGTGTCCCCACCCCTCTACTGGGGGCCTTGTCTGACTACTGAAGGCATTCTCTTCAGGTTTCATACCACCACTGTTGAGCATTTTGGCTAAAGTCACCTGCATTGAGTCCTGGGAGCCTTCCGCATCCCAGGTCTCTGGGACTTTCTGGGGCTTCACCCTGCCCCAAGTCCCCACAGCTGCATATTTCCATTCATTCTCCTGACCCTCTGAGCCTCTCTCCTGTCTCTCTCCATGCCTGATCCTGGCCTCCCTATTTCCTTCTCCTCCCCTCTTTCACTCAGGTCCCCTCCCTCCCTCTGCCTCTCAAGACTATTTTGTTCCCCCTTCTGAGTGAAATTTAAACATCCTCACTTTGACCCTCCTTGTTTAGCTTCTTTAGGTATGTGGGGATATCCTTAGGTAGTCTGTACTTTTAAAAAAGACTGAAAATAGAAGGGGGGTTATTCAGGAAGGGACTAGGTGGGGCCAGAATAACAGAAGTACATTATACACACATATATATGTGTGTAGGGCTGGAGATGGCACTATGCACACAAGCCAGACAACTAAGTTTAATAACCAGAACTGGTGCAAACAGCCAGATACGGTGGAGTACAGCTGCAATTCCAGCATTCTTACAGTGGCTGAGACAGGAGAATTGCCCTGCACTCTCAAGAATGGTTAGACTGAAGTAGACAGAGCAACAGTGAGACACTGACTCAAGAAAGTTGGGAGAAGGAATTGACTGAGAAGTTGTCCTCTAAGTTCTATACATGTACATAAACATACACATACACACACACAGAAACACACACATATACACAAAATTAATGAACTAAAAATCTGTAAATAAAAGGTAGGTCATTGTCACATCATCAAAAGCCGTTACCAAAAGTCATTGGGTCAGTGAGATGGTTCGGTCCATAAAGGTGCTGGGTGCCAAGCCTAACAAGATGAGTTAAATTCCAGAAGCACACATGATAGAAGTCTGTCTTATGCTCACAAATGTGATGTAAGACTCAAATACTATTTTTTCTACTTAAAAAAAGTGTGTGTGTGTGTGTGTGTGTGTGTGTGTGTGTGTGCATGAGTGTATGTATGCCATGATGTGCATGATGTGCATGTGGAGGTCAGAGGACAACTTTGTAGAATCAGCCTCCTTTCTATTTCTGCATGGGTTTTAGGAATTAAAGTGCATGCCAGAATTTCTCGACAAGTCCTTTACTCACTGAACCATATTGCTAGTAGCCATTAGACCTATATTTAGACTTCACATAGTAGACATTCAATAGATATTAATTTCCCACCAATCTCTTATTCATTTTGATAATGAAAATAGAGAAGCTGAATAAATTTGACACATTGCATGGCCAGAATGCACAAACCTGATGTCACTTCCCGAGACAGTAACTATTATAACAGCTACCATTATTATCTAATTTCCCTTTAATCCATATGCTGTCTTACCCTCATTTCACAGCCCTGGATGTCAAGAAGCCATCTGAAGTTCCTTTTTGTAAAGATGTAGGCCACAACGAATCACACTTGATCTATACGCTGAACTCAGAAATTTGACATAGTGTACAATTATTTTCAGCTAATAACATAATAGCAATTATAAGACTATTTAGAAATAAGGCAAGTATATAAAACTAATGTTTGTTTGATCATCCAATGGTGCATCTAATTTCATTGGACATATCTCTATCTCTACTGAGATAGGAAGCAACATCTGCATTTGGTTGAGACAAATGTAACAGGGCAGATTGATTCTTCCAAGTGAAAGAGGCAAAAACTATACAAAACACATGAAGTTATGCCTTCTAAGACAAAGGATATAAGACAAAACGAGATAACCCATGAGAAATAAGAAGCAGATGAGATACATTTTATAATTATCACAGACTTGAATTAGGATTGTTCCCAGGACACAGAAGAGGGAGTAACCAAGTAGAGAAAGTGGTCTCCCACCCCAAACAGATAGACAGAGTTCAGAAGACAGGGTACCAGAAAGGGAGAAAGTACAAAGATGGCCTTTGGGAAATCTTCAGAGTAGCATCACCAAGTGTCCAGCTAAAAGCTGATTCCCACATGTATGTGAAGAAGCCATTATTCACTGCTAGTACTGTGAGTGAATGCTCAATACCATGCCCTTCTGCACCCTCCTTCTCAGGATCTCTGTACACCAGGATAGCAGAATTAAGAGAAGCTGTCCGGTAAGGCCTGGAGCCTGGGAAATGGCTTAGTGGATTAACAGCATCTACTCTCAAGCCTGAGGATCAAAAGTCAAGCCCCAGTGTCTGTGTGGTGGAAGGGGAGAGCCGACTCGCACAAGTTGTCTTCTGACTTTCACACAGGCTCATAGAATACACCCCCCTAGACACACACACAAATAATTTAAACAAAAATTTAAAGGTGAGCATCATGTGGATGTCCATAGATAATTAGAGATGTACTCTTGAAGGGGACTGTGCAACTCTGCTCTTTCTCCTCTGTTGCATAGTACAAGACTACTTGTCCACACCCTTGTTCCCACCATGATTTGCCATCACATTCATACCATGCCTAATCTAAGTGTGAGATATACAAAACTGTTAAGGTTTGGTCTTGTTGTGCATCATAATGCTAAGTGTGGGCCCCAAGACCTGGTTGTCCCAGGAAGTCTGCAAGTAGACCCAAGTGACACTATGTGACCTTGCTCCCACGTTATTTCTGATTGGTAAATAAAGTTGCCAACAGCCAATAGCTGGGCAGAAGGGACATAGGTGGGGTTTAGGATTCCCGGGCTTGGGGTCAGAGGAGAACCATGTTGAGAAGGTGATGGAGGAATGGGTTGGGTGAGCCATGAAAACATTGTTCTGAAGGTTGGCCAATTGGAATTAAGAGCAGTCCAGAGAAAGCATAGGAAGCACAAAACTCTGGGAAAAGGATAACTCTTTTTTACTTTATAGGTAACGCATACCAGTTTCTCTGTTCTACAAAAGGAAAGTCGACAGTCATAGCTAGGGAGCAACTATGTTAAAGTGTCAGAAAGAATAGTGGCTAGTGCTCACATGGGGACCCAAATAGTGTGTGCTCACAGAAGCCTGCCTGGGAAACCTCATAAATCACGAAACATTAGCAGAATCCTCGGAAGGCACTTACTCCATCAGTGAAGAGTAATTAGCTATAGATTGATCACTAACCTGAACCTGCCTAACACTCTGAGAGGATCCCAAAGGAGTAAATGGTCTTCACACAGCTGAGCTATATACTTAAACAATCTTCAAAGAATGTCCGTAAAAACACACACAAAATACGTACAGAAGTTAACCAGATAACATTTATAATGTCTCAAATTTATAAAAAAAGACCCCACTATTCATGAAAACTGGAAATGCTTGATCTCTAAGTAGAAAATAACCAAATCACCCACTGCCAACACAAAAATTAACAGAAAATAACATGAAAATACGCATAACTATTCACTTCAGGGATATGAAAGGTTTTTTTATTGGTTTTGTTTTTTTGTTGTTGGTGGTATTTTGTTTATTTTTATTTTTGTTTTTTTGTTTGTTTGTTTCCTTGTCAGTTTATTGTTTTGTCTTGTTTTGAGACATGTAATCCTAGCTGTTCTGGAATTCACTCTGTAGAGCAGACTGGCCTTAAACTCAGATATCTGTTTCCTGAGTACTGGAATTAAAGGTATGCATCATCACAACCCAGCAACATGCACATTTTTAAATGATTTATTTTTCTATTAATATGTATGTGTATATTTATATGAATGGATGTTGCATGTGTGCCTGTGCTCATGGAGCCAGAAGAGGACATCAGATCACCCAGAGCAAAAGTTACAGGCAGATATGAGCTGCCAGATGTGGGTGCTAAGAACTGAAGCTAGGTCCTCTAGAAGAAAAGACAGTGTTTTTAACCACTGAGAAATATCTTCAGCCCTAATAGCAAAACAAATTTAAAGACTAAAGAAAATTAGAATTAGTACATTGTGATACTAGTTGAAACCAATTAATATGTAATTTCTATACCTGAAGAAAGAAAGGCAGAGAAAATATAGATGTAACAAGGCCTAAGATTTCTCTGAATCATGTGTGTGCCAAGCAGAACCTGAGTATGGTAAGCATGGACAAAGCTTACCATTGTTGAGACTGCTATAGACTTTATTCTAAGAGTATAACTAAAGAGATCAGCATCAGTGATAGCAGCTGTGGGCTGTCTGCTGAGGAAAGCTGCTAACAGGGAGTGGAACCAGCCCAGGAGAAAGACGTTTGTGGCAGTCAACAAAAATGAAAAAGGAGTTGGAGATCTGAAGAACAATTGACATCAGACAGGGAGATGCAGAGTTTGGAGTTTGCCCAGCTGGTTTCCTGTCTTGCTTTGGGAATTACAGTTAAGTGATTGGGTGAATCTCAGAAGAGACTTTGAGCTTTGGACTTTTAACATTGTTGAGACTGCTATAGACTTTGGGGGTTTTGAAGCTGGACTAATTTTATTTTGCATTATGTTATGTTTAGGTATGGCCCTCATAGACTCATGTTTAAACAAGCCTATGGGGGTCAGGGAGTGGAATGTGATGGTTTGTATATGTTTGGCCCAGGGAGTGGCACTATTTAGAAGTGTGGCCTTGTTGGAGTAGGTGTGGCCTTGGTGGAGCAGGTGTGTCACTGTGGGTGTGGGCTTAACACCCTCACTCTAGATGCCTGGAAGCGAGTACTCTGCTAGCAGCCTTCAGATGAAGATGTAGAACTCTCAGCTCCTCCTGCATCATGCCTGCCTGGAGGCTGCCATGCTCCCACCTTGATGATACTGGACTGAACCTCTGAACCTGTAAGCCAGCACCAATTAAATGTTGTCTTTATAAGAGTTGCCTTGTCATAGTGTCTGTTCACAGCAGTAAGTTCACTAAGATAAACATGTAAACAGACACATGCAAACCACATATAAACATGTACAAAAATAATAATTTTTTTCATTTCCTTAAACTTGAAAAATATTTATTCAATAACAAAATAACATTTTGAGATTTTAATTTTGGAAGTAGTTGATTGTGTGAGTAAGAAGGAAGTCTTCGCTTAGGGAGGAGGTACCATCGCAACTCTGGTTGTTGAAGGAAGAAGAGCTCCAGGCAAAATTTAAGCTGAATCACCAGAAGCTGATAAAATGATGTTTTTAAAGATCTGATGGAGAAACCTTCTTCCAAAGACTGGCTCTTGGTAGAGTCCTCTGCATGTTTCTGCCTCATCTCTTCTGCCTAGCTATGCACCATTATCAAATGTCCCCATACTCTCATCCCTTGAAAGCCTTCAAAATGGCACCACAGGCTGGAGACTGTGCCTTCAAAAGATGAGGCTATGGGGACCTTTCAGAATGGTAACTAGACCCCAGAATGTTGGCCCAAGCCCTCCTCCTACTGACTCTACCATGCTGGACAATTGGCTGTGAGTTGCTGTCTGGAGGGAGTGTAGTGCTCTGGTGTGGATGCAGAAGCAGCCAACAAGATGGACCTCAGAGCCATGGAGACCCAAGAGAAGCTGGCTGTGAAAGACTCAGCTGTCCTGGACAAGCGTGAGTTTGGACAGGTCTCCCTGAGCACACAGAGGTTCTTGGCTCAGACCCTGGCCCTGCCTTGCTACAGCCAAGTCTGAGCTCACATCCCAAGTCCCATAGTGAGAGGCCATCACATTTGCATGACAAATATTTTATCAACTGAGCCATCTTCCCAGGCCCTACATTAATTTTTTAATGTTGCCTTTGGAAATTTTATACCAAATTACATTCTAATTCCTCCACTTAGACTCAACTGCTTTTCTTAATGACACCTCCCATATTTAGGTAGACATTTTTTTCTATATCTGGATTGTGATGAAAATTTTATGTTCTGCTATTGTTCCTTATAGTCCTTATGTGATAAATTTGTTACAATTTCTTACTTTGGATTTCTAGAAAACAAATGTGGATCCTGTTCATGCATCAGATTTTGTTAAACTCCGTAATTATTGAGAATTCTCCTGTGGCTGTACATTTATGTGGTTTTTACTTCAGGTACTTGTAAAAAATTCATCTTTTTATAGGTTGCATGCTTTTTTGCCTAATACATTTTCATATTAAAATGTGAATTTTAATCAGCGTTCAGAGTTTGGGCTTTGGGTAACTCGGTCTGACTGTATCAATGAGCTAGTCCTTGAGTTGATAATCTGACGAGCTTTTGGGAGGTAACAGAAACTCAGGAGATGATATCTACCTGAGAGGAAGTAGTCCCCAAGTGTGACTGGGAGGCCTCTCTTATCTGCAAAATATTTTATTTGCTAATATTTTATCTTTCCTTCCTTCTCCTTTAGCTTCCCCAAATGAGGCTAAAACATTATAATGGTACCTAAAATATTTCCCTACTGAAGGATTACATTCTCTCAGGATGTCACTTCTTCCTCATGATGCACTTTTTTTGACAGATACATCAACTTCTCATGGGTTGGGGCTTATTACTGCAGATATCAATTTAATTTCCATGCATTTTTAAAATAAATGCTGGATATTTCTTCTTTTGTGGGCTTATATGTGTGTGTGTGCATATTTGTCTGTTGGAAACTTGGTAATTTTAGAGCTTTTATGAGTTCTTCATGCCACTTTTATAATTACTCCCCTCCCATTATATTAGTAGATTTGAAAACAGAGACCCTAAGCAACACTTAGTAGGCTTGCTAATATGCTGTTTGGGCTTCCTGCAATTACTTAAAACAAAATATTTTATTTGCTAGTATTTTATCTTTATGACAACTGCACAGATATTTCAAAAGTATTAGAGAATCATCCCTATTTCCTTTACTCATTGCTGGGAGAAAACACAAGACAAAGCAAATGAGGGAAGAGGTTTTGTTTTGTTTTGCTTTGCTTTGCTTTTTTTTGTTTGTTTGTTTTGTTTTCTGAAAATGATGGTTAGACACAGGAGAGCACAAGGCATACTTTATAGTACATCACAGATAATCAGTAAAAAGAAAAGAAAGAGGAATAAAAGATCTGCAAAGGGAGGGTATGGTCCACCATGGCAAGAACGATGTGACAGGATGGGACTATGCCCTACCATTGGCATGTGGAGAGTGAGAAAGCCAGCTACATTGCATCTACGGGCAAGATGCAGAGAGAGGAATGTTGTTGCTCACCTCACTTCTTTCTTTCTGCTTGGCCCCCAGCCAGTGAGATGATGCCACCACATTTAGAAGGGGCTGCCTTCTTCAGTTAAGCCTCTCTGGAAATACTTTCATAGGCATGCCCAGAGGTGGGTCTCCTAGGTGGTTGTAAACCCTGTCAGGTGATGATCGAAATCATCCCACACAGTGTCACGGTCCCCTTTTGTCCTATAACTTAAACCATCTCAGCCAGCTGCTTATTCAGTTAAAGAACCACACTACCTCTGTGCTTACGGGTTAATTTTTAGTTTAATTTTTATTACAGCTCATTCAGGTAAATTTTCCTTTTATAATAATAGAATAAAGTTATTACCAACCACATAACAGAAATAATTACATTTTTTGTAATTGTATTGTTTGCATTTGCTACATATATCGTTTTTTATATACTTTAAGTAAGTAATTCACTGCCCATTTATTTCAATGGCCACTGTTTCTCCTAATGCAATGTTACAATGGTTCAATTATTGTTGTGATAAAAACACTCTGTTTTGTGAGATAATTATCGTTATTTTCATTAGTCCTCTAACATTCTTGTCTATCTTTTGAAGCATATTATAGAATTAAACGTTTTCAATTTTACAAATGCCAATGCCATCATACGTATTTTAAGTGAAGTTCTATTAAAGCTACCCATTAAACCACAAGCAATTGCCTTTCCCATTTTATCTTCCTGTCCTGGAGTATGACACACACACACACACACACACACACACACACATATATATATATGTGTGTGTGTGTGTGTGTGTGTGTACATATATATATATATGCATATATACATATATATATATATATCCACATAAAAATTGTGGAATTTTTGGATATGTATTATCTACCTCCACACAAATTTAATTAATATGTAACTCAATTTCATGACTGTTGTAAACTGGAAGTGTTTTTTATTATATTTTTAGATGCCTAATAAATATAACCCAGTATCAGACTGATTCTTGTGTTGTATCTCTTGACCAGCAGTTTCTCTTCACAGTTTTGTTTTCTTTGGTAGCTTTGGAACTGGGCACTTTAGCTCTTATGCTATATAATTATCGCCTCCTAACAGTGATCCCTATAAAGCCTTATTTATTTTCTGCACATTATTGTGCATATACAACAATAGAAATATCTTTAAAATAGTTCCATGAAAGCCCCTTCCTCCACTCTGGCTTGGATCTGGCTTGGACGTTTTTATGTTAAACCTTAGTCTACAATGCATTTGTGTTCAGAGATTGGGCTTTGACGAAGTAACTGGATCTGCCCTTATAGACAGGCTAGTCCATGAGTTCATAAGCTGATGGGCTGTTGGGAGGTGATGGACTCTTAGGAGGTAGGACCTAACTACAGGAGGAGGCCCCTGGGAGTGTGCCTGTGTGGACTATATCTTGCGCCCCTCTCCCTTATTTCTCTCATCCCCCTTTCCCCCTCTTCTCTCTTCTTTTCCTCTCCTCCCTCTCTTCTTGAACATCACGAGGTGAGCAGCTCTGGTTCACCATTCCCTCCCCTCTATGCTGTTCTGCATTAGCATGGGCACAAAGGACCTCAGCCAGCTGACCACAGACTGACACCTGTCCATACATAGACCCAAATTAATCTTTCTTCCTTTCAGTTGCCTTTCTTGGGTATTGTGACGTACAATGAAAAGGTAATTTGGCATTCCTTGTTTCCGGTACCTGAAATAAACTCATATCCTACCTTTATGTCAACCCAATTCCTCCAGAGTCTGCCCTTCATGATGGCAAGAGAATCTTACCATCTGCCCTCTGCTCTCTGCAGCCATCCACTGTCACAGGGATCACTGTGATGGCCACCTAAGCACGATCCAGAGGGCACTGGGGTGACCTTTCAGAACTTAGGTCAGAGCTCATACTTATGCTTGAAAGCCCCGGGAGCCCTCACTGCGGAGTCTGCCGGCATGCTTGCCCCGGAGCCCTCACGTCTGCAGGCGTGTGCCGGCGTGCTTGAAAGCCCCGGAGCCCTCACTGCGTAGTCTGCGGGCATGCTTGCCCTCACTGTGCAGTCTGCCGGCATGCTTGAAAGCCCCGGAGCCCTCACTGCGTAGTCTGCCGGCTCCACCAGTGGGCTTCATCTCCTCCTGTGCTTTACCTTCACCTCTGTAGCTGCAGGAGGTCCTTGGCCTTCCCTGAACATAAGATAAGCTTTTTGCACTCTCTTTTCTTTCTTGGGAAAACCTGTTCCCTGTATCCACACAACTCATTTCATCACTTCCTCTTCATGTTGCTCAAGAGTCAGATCCTCAGGGAGACCTTCCTAGACACTCCCATTTAAACTGACACACCTTTCTCTGTTTTTCCTAAATTTCTGACCTATTTTGTGTGCCACCTTGCCATTTCTTCTGTGTATTTATTTCTTGTCTCTATCTTCACACACATATGCATGCACATACACACATGCACACACACTTGCACACTCACACATACACACACGCACACACATACTCATATACACAAGCATACACACACACGCACACACACTAACACACATACACAGACACACTCACACATACATGCATGCACACATAAACACACATCCATAGACACACATGTGTGCACACAGATGTATACTCACATTCACACACATGCATATTCACAAGCACACACACATTCACACATACACACATGCACACATACTCACATTCACACATACACACATGTACACACTCATACATACACACATGCATTCATTCACACTCACACATACATACACGCACACACATGCACATATACACAGGCACTTATACTCACATATACACAGATACACACTCACACATAAACACATGCACATACACATATAAACATGTGTGTCCATACATACACACTCACACTTGTACTCACACATTCTTCCAGAAAACTAAAACATGAACTTCAGAGAAGAATTTCTTTTGCTTTTCCTACTACTGTATTTTTAATATTAGACAATTGTGCACTGGTGTTCAGTAATTAAGTTTATTTAATGAGCACTCACACATTTGTTTTGCACACTGAAAAAAATTACTCTTAAATGTCTAAACTGATGAGGTTTTTCTAACCCATATAGTGGATTTTTTGATATTCAGGAAATTGGGAATATTCATATTTTTATTCCTAATTCTTACAAATTTGGTTAAGTGCTAAATTTGCTTAACTACTCTACTTAATTCATCAAGCAGATGCGATGTCAGGTATTGTATCATCCTGTGGAGGGTTAACATATTTCCCTGTAGAATCTCTCCCTGGACTGATTAAATAACATTAATCACCAGGCATATCTCTTTAAATATTAGTGATAGATTGTTCCTTTGCGCTTATTGACTTCTCATGGATACAAATGATTGCTGGTACCTCAGAGAGTGACAAAGATGCTTCAGTGGTTTAGCTTGCAGGAAAAACAAGCATACTGAGAAGAAAATGATGTATTAGTATATATCAGATCGACTCTTGTGAATATTCTTCCTTTATCTGTGTGCATACTATTGTTTAACATCTGGATTTGTGGATGGAAGCCTCAGCTATCAGCAGCTACTTTTCTGCAGATGTGATTTCATAGCATGATTACACAGCGTCTAAGTTTGAGTTCCTTTATTCTTCTTGACCAGCTGTCTTACTGACATTGGGCAATTTTCCCATTCCTTATTATTTCATACAAATAATAGGGACTCTGGCAAGAAAGAAGGAAAGTTTTTCATGCTAGCTTGGGTATCTACGGGTCCAACAAGGAAAAGCATTCAGATATTATAGCCAATAACTTTGTCTTTCAGTAGAGAGAGTATTAAGTTCATTTGAGTACATGATACCTAGTGCTTACAGACAGCTTTGGTGCAGGTTTTAATATTTAATGTTTTTTAAAAATTATAATTTCAGGGTAGATGGAATTTCAAGTACTCAATTTTGTGTCAATAAAATCTCTTGTTACCTAAAAGTAATACTAAACCCATAAGTATTTCATTTAAAATCTGTTTCTTTTTAAAACTGTATTTTTTGTTTTTTTAAAAGCCCCATACATTTATACAGTCTATATTGATCATATCCATCCACTACTATGCCCCTCTAGATCTCCCTCATGTTCCCATCCCATCTCCCTCCTGGCTTGATGTCCTCTTTATCTCTATGTTTTGTTATTAACCCCCCCTGAATCCAATCAATTTTGTCACATACACCTGGGTGTATGGCTACCCACAGGGGCATGAGCAGCCTCTGAAAGCTGTATCCACAAGGAGAGCGAGCTTCCCCCCCTCCAAGATCATCACTGCTAATAAGTCCTCTACCCCCATTGATGCTGGAATCTGGACCAGCTTGATGTTGTACAGGTAACTGCAGTGGTTGTGAGCTGATGTGTGCAACAGTCACCACAGTAGCCATGCCTAGAAGTCAGCACTTGCAGGTCTCTTCCCCAACCCCTACCCCACTCTTATTCTTTCTGCCTACCTTTCCTCAGAGTTGCTTTAGCCTTGAGGTCACAGTGGGAGGTTGATAGAGATGGCCTCTTCCCAGCTTGGCATTTAGTTGCTTATACTCCATAGTTTGACCTGAGTCTCTGCATTGACCCCAACCTAGTGCAAACGAAGGGAAGCTTCTCTGACCAAATATGCCCATGTCTATAATCAAAGCTTGGGCTTCTGACAGTACCACAGAAGCAAACTTCTCAGTGTTTAACTATGTGGGGGAATATGTTATATTAAACATGCTATGCCTGATGGTCCATGGCCTCAGGTAGGTGACCTGGGTCCTGGTCAGCTGTGAGGCATGTGGGTAGTTTGTACCTGAGAGTAGCACTTCGCTCTCTAAAATCGGAACTCTAGTCTAAGCATGAAGAAAGCAGCAGATGAATTCCAACCGAGGGACTGTCTTCAAAGTCTAGGAGCAGAGTCTCTTTGAAAATACCATGGTCATTAAGTCCAAGGAAAGTATGAGAAGCTGCCAGAGCCAAGAGCATCCTGGGGAGACATGACAATTAAATACAAAGCCCAGATAGACCCAAAAAGGGGGAAGAAGCAAGGGTAAAAGAGAACACCTGAATAAAGTGTGGACTTTGTGTAATGACTCCACATTAGCATCTATGACTCCACAGTGTTGCCCGCGCAGTCGTCTCGCCAGCAAGAAGACACATGGACACTAGGATCCTTCTGCAGCAAGCATTTATTGCATCATGAACAGGAAAAAGGGCCAAGCCAATAATCAGCACTGCTTATATACACCACAGCACGGCATGTCCACCCATAATTGGCTGTTTGCTCATCACCCCATGTGAAACCCTGGGATGGGCCGTGACTTGGCGCCTTTTCACTCTACGCACATGCGCAAACAGTTGTTTACCAGG
>NW_022196913.1:977681-978365 GCF_008632895.1 Mastomys coucha | reverse complement strand
CAGGTACTGGGATTAAAGGCTTTTGACAAACAGACTAAGGTCTGAGTGTATTTCTTTAAAAATGACATTAGGCTTTTACAATCATTAGAAAAAAGAGAAATAAAAAATCTGGCAGCTCAACAGTTGAGGCACCTCTGAGGCTATGTGAAACATACTGGGTCTAAAACAGCAGCTATCTCCTCTGAACTGGTACTGCATCCCCCCAGGCCCAAGTGCTCTGCGAGAGATACATGAATCTGAGTCCTAGCCCATCTAAGTTCTAGTGCTAGGATTAAAGGCATGTGCCACCAATGCTTGGCTCCTATGCTAAACAGGGATTACAATCTGAAAGAAAGCTAGCTCTGACTAAGGTGACCTTGGCTTAGAAGCCAGGTGCAGATAGTTCCTCTTCAGTTTGTTGTTCTGGTTACAGACTGGTGGGCCTAAGAAAGTTCCTCAACTATATTATTTTTCTGGGCTAGTGGAGGTTAGTCCCAGGGAACACTTGTTAAGCTAGTCCCTAGGAGTGATTCAGCTGCAAATCTAATATGGCCTACCTTATGTTGACTAAGAATGAGGATTTCACCTGATCTTGCTCTGGGATAGTGCTCTCATTCTGTAAGCTTTGGTTCCCTGCCCCCCAATGCTGGAGGCTAATAGTTTGAATGGCTTAACATTCCAAGCCAGGGTTTGACTTGGACTTTG
>NW_022196913.1:977470-977670 GCF_008632895.1 Mastomys coucha | reverse complement strand
GCTCAGTTAATAGTCCTCCCCAGCTTACATGATTGTTTCCCCTCTACGGGACTGCCATGGGGCACCAATGGGCTTGGCTCATCTGGGACAGACTTGGCTCATCTGGTGGTTGACGTTAAGACCAGGCACACATTACAGTTGTCTATAGAGGGAAAGAGTTTTACCGGTATACTGGACACAGGAGCTGACAAAAGCATTAT
>NW_022196913.1:972199-975183 GCF_008632895.1 Mastomys coucha | reverse complement strand
CTGTCGTCTCGTTCCTCCCCTGGCCAATAGCGCCTTTGCTAGCGACCGCCCAGCAGGGTCAGAGTAGATGAGGTACGCCAGCTCCAGGGTACCCAGAGACAGGTAACCTTCCCCAAACGCAGACCAACCTAAGACACGGAGCCCTCAGGAGGGCGGGTAATTCTATGATGGGTAAGGCTGCAGGTTTGATGCGGAATGACCTAAGACAGGGGCCCTGGCAGAGCAAAAGCACTCTCTGACTTGCTATATTTGGCCTTCCCTTTTAACTAAAACAAAAGGGAGAGATGTGGAGAGTGGGAGAAGCATTCGCCATGACAAGATGGTGCCTACTTCCGCTGTAACTCCTGGTAAACAACTGTTTGCGCATGTGCATAGAGAACTGTTTGCGCATGTGTGTAGAGTGAAAAGATGCCATGTCATGGCCCATTCCGGGGCGTCACATGGGGTAGTGAGCGAACAGCCAATCATGGGCATACACGCCGCGCTGTGGGCGGACACGCCACACTGTGGTGTATATAAGCAGTGCGGATTATTGGCTCGACCTCTTTTTCCCTCTGGGAGAGGGCAGTAAACGTCACTGCAGAAGGATCCTAGTGTCTGCGTGTCTTCTTCTTGTTGGCGAGACGACTGCACTGGCCACAGGGTATACCCTTCTTTCTCTCCCTTTTATCCTGGCTAGCCCCCACTCTCTCATTATGCTCTGTTTCTGACTTGCTATCTTGTAACTCCTCAAGTGCCCCCTGTCCCGACGCTACAGAGGTGCAGCATTTCTCATCCTCCAGGCAAGAATGTATCAAATGCCAAATGGACATCGTAACAAGTGCCACTAGCACAATTACTGCAGCTTCGGCCACGCTCTCTAACCTTGAGGAAGGGTTGGAGGAATTAAAACCAAACAGCATGCCTCTCAGAGCTTACCTTGTTCTGCAGTTCTGAATCCTCTCCATGAGCGGAGGGTCTCCTCGGCACCAGCGGTTGTAAGGCTCCCCCGGGGTCCCGGGATTCGGTACCAGTTGTTGCCCGTGCAGTCGTCTCGCCAGCAAGAAGACACGCAGACACTAGGATCCTTCTGCAGCAAGCATTTATTGCATCATGAAGAGGAAAAAGGGCCGAGCCAATAATCGACACTGCTTATATACACCACAGCGCGGCGTGTCCGCCCATGATTGGCTGTTTGCTCATCACCCCATGTGACGCCCCGTGATGGGCCGTGACTTGGCGCCTTTTCACTCTACACACATGCGCAAACAGTTGTTTACCAGGAGTTGACAGCGGATGTAGGCACCATCTTGTCAAGGCGAATGCCTCTCCCGCTCTACCACTCTCCACACCACAGCCGCTCACTGACAGTGACAATTCTTTTGCTAGATGCAGGATGCTCACCATAAGAGACAGTGTGCAGTGTATACAGGAGCTCTTGGTACAAGTCTCCCTGATCCAATACTAACATAGGAGATCTGTTTAAAATTAGAATTGTTGACAGGGCTGGATCTTGGCCAACAATTTAATTATTGTTAGGATAGTCATTGATAACTAGAAGGTTCTATGTGATCAATGAAATTGGGTGTTTTATAAATAAAAGATAATGCAGGTCTAGGTACATTTTTACTTCAATCCTGTAGCAATTTCAAACTACACCAGATTAAGACATTCACATGACTGACTTGATAGTGTGTGCTGCTTACTCTTATAAGGGAGTAATCCTGCTATATAAAAATCTAAGCAAAGAATGCAACAATTTCAAATAGATAAGAGACAAACATTGGCTTTAGCTGACATGGACTCAGCATGGGTTCTCCTCAAAATAAGAAAGTGTTAGGTTGAATACTGTTGATAACTGACTTTCGAAAGCACATGGCTTAGCGTTTCCTCTTTATAAATCTTGATGTTAATGTACTTTGTTTACTTAAAGCAAAGTATATGGCCTTATAAAAAAGGAAAGTATGCAGTGTATCTGTAGATATCAAACAAAAATCACCCTAGCCAAAAACACCAAAACAAACTAAAACAAACCAAAACAAAAAACAAAAATTCCAGGCACATCTTATAACCATAGCTCTGGATCCACAATGAGGATATAAACATTGACCAGAAAGAAGACTTCCTGAACTGACCACTGAGGAAAATTCTATTACCTTCCACAGGAGCTAACGGGGCTGGACTTTGTTAGAGCAACAGGCTGTACACATAGGACCCCAAAGGCAAAACTAGCGTTTGCTCATCACCCTGTGCTAGTTTCAAAAAAGAAAGGTTAATTTTCTCTCCAGTGAGTTTCTGAGACCTGAGCAGCCAGCCGGGAGCCACAAGCCCCACGACTCCCAGGGCAGCCGCAGGGCGGCAGGGACACAATCCTCTCTGCTTCCGAGTGACAGGGGAGGTTCAGCGTCCTCCTCTGCCCCTTCCCTGCAAGTGGAGGGCCTGCCTCCAGAGAGCGCCTTAGGCCAGAGACCCAGGCGGCATCCACCATTTTCTCTCGGGTGAGGTTCTGAGACTGGAGCAGCCAGCCCAGAGGCACCTTAGGCCAGAGACCCGGGCAGGACCCGCCATTTTCTCTCGGGTGAGTTTCTGAGACCTGAGCAGCCAGCCGGGAGCCACAGGCCCCAGGACTCCCAGGGGAGCCGCAGGGCGGCAGGGACACGATCCTCTCAGCTTCCGAGTGACAGAGGGGGTTCAGCGTCCTCCTCTGCCCCTTCCCTGCAAGTGGAGAGCCTACCTCCAGAGAGCACATTAAGCCAGAGACCCAGGCGGGATCCACCTTTTCTCTCGGGTGAGGTTCTGAGACCTGAGCAGCCAGCCGGGAGCCACAGGCCCCACGACTCCCAGGGGAGCCACAGGGCAGCAGGGACACGATCCTCTCAGCTTCTGAGTAAAAGAGGGGATTCAGCATCATCCTCTGCCCCTTCCCTGCAAGTGGATGGCCTACCTCCAGAGAGCGCATTAAGCCAGAGACCCTGGCGGGATCCGCCATTCTCTCTTGGGTGAGT
>NW_022196913.1:970917-972188 GCF_008632895.1 Mastomys coucha | reverse complement strand
ATAAAAAAAATAAATAAATTAAAAAAAAAAAAGAAAAAATGATGTAAGTTCAATTGCAAGAAAATGGATACAACTGGAGGTAATCATATGAAACAAACCAGGCCAATGTCCAAGAGGCAAATATTGCATGTTTTCTCTGACTTGTGGGTCTTAGATTTTATACCAAATCCTAAAACTGCATAGGTACATATGAAACAGAAGTCAAAGGAAAGTGTTTAGTGAAGAGAGAGGACTGATGGCAATGGGGAGTGAGGGGGAAGGGCAGGGTAGGGTAGGAGGTAGGGTGGGAATCAGGCTCAAAGGATACTTATGAACATGACCTTAGGTAAATGGTTTAATACATGTTAAGTGGTATTATGGTTTGAATCTGAAACCATGAGCCCTAGCAAATCTTCCCTCCCTTCAGCTGCTTCAGTCAGATGTTTTTATCACATCAAAGAGAAAAGCAGCTAATATGGTTGTATGTGGGGTTAAGAATCAGGCTCAGAAGTTGTTCCCAACTGTCTCAATTCTATAACCTCAATTCACTTAGATAAAATATTCTGGGGATCTGGGGTGGGGCTTCATTTACTTCCTGGTACGCAGTCAGCTTTAACATTTATAATATTTGCTAATAGAAGAAGATGATAGTATTAGTGTATCTAAGAAATTACTAAATATTAGCTAGTAAGATGACTCAGTGGGTAAGGGAACTTGCCGCTGGACCTGATCACCTGAATTCAACCCCCAGGCCCTACAAGTGAAATGAAAGAAATGACTCTAGATATAGTTCTCTGATCTCTCCATGCACACCGCAGACACACATGCACAAAGATACACAAGTAAATAATTGTAATTAGGAAAAAAATGAGAATGTTACTTAATATGCATTTTTACTAAAGTTCACAGGGAGAAAGTTACTTATTAATATTAAAATATTAGAGGGGAACTGAGCCAAGAAATTATACATATTATATAAAAATTTTATCCCAAGGTATTTTTTGTTTTTTTGTTTTTTTGTTTGTTTGTTTGTTTTTGTTTTTTGAGACAGGGTTTCTCTGTGTAGCCCTGGCTGTCCTGGAACTACTCTGTAGAACAGGCTGGCCTCGAACTCAGAAATCCACCTGCCTCTGCCTCCCAAGTGCTGGGATTAAAGGGTGCGCCACCACGCCCGGCCCCCCAAGGTATTTTTTTAAACACAACATTATTTAAAACATGGAGAAACTACCCCTAAATACAAGTCATAAACAGAAAAAAGATGTGATGAACGCAATTTCTTTTTTTTTTTTTTT
>NW_022196913.1:970748-970906 GCF_008632895.1 Mastomys coucha | reverse complement strand
CTCACTGGAGAGTCAGGGTCAAAGAGGTCCCTGGAGGCAGACCCACCTCGTGCAAGGGAGGGGCAGCTAAGGTCGCTGATCTACCTCTGTCACTTGGAAGCTGAGAGAATTCTGTCCCTGCCGCCTGGCGGCGGCTCCCCTGCACCTCGTGGGGCCTG
>NW_022196913.1:969375-970692 GCF_008632895.1 Mastomys coucha | reverse complement strand
GCCTCCCTGCTGACTGTTCCCGGCTTAGGAACTCACTGGAGAGAACGCAATTTCTCTCAAATATTTGTATGGCATCAGGGTTTACAACTTGTTCTTCTATTGGTTAATTCTCAACTCAGCAGTAATTTCTCCCAGGGAATCCTAAGGGGTAATTCAGGGTTAATATGGACTTTAAACAGTGTTTGTAGTTGAGAAATACAAAATTCAGCAACTAGCACCTGGCAGCTCAGTCCCGTCCCCCTCTTGGTAGATAACAGCAGGTCCTATTGGACTCTGAGCCTGTCCTAAGAATAAGAGTTGGGGACAAGGAAATAATAGAAACAACATTTACTCCCAGTGTTTGCTCCCATCAAAGCTTCAAAACTTATTTATAGACAAAGGTAATCCCTAAATCCTGGGCAGGTCAGCTCTATGTGTTTGCTTGATGGGATTAAGTAACCCTATCAGGAAAAGCATGACTTTGGCTGTACCTGTATCTTTCCCAAGACACACCTCCAACCAAAGCCCCAAAGGGTAAGACATGATTGTGGTCCTTGGGATTTCAGCCTTGAGCTAAAGGATACACCATTAGCTTCCATAATTCCGAGGCCTTTGAACTCTGACTGAGCTGTGCCACTGACATGCCCTATCTCCAGCCTGCAGATAGCCTGCCCTGAGTCTCTTCGCCATAGTGAGTGAGCCAAATCCTTACCAAAGAAAAAAATCCCCTCTATGACGCCTATACAGCTATCCTACTGCTGTCTTTCTGGAGAACTCTGACATCCCCAGATAAGTAAAGATGGGATCCTAAATATTTATTTTAGAAAATAAAACAAAATAACTAACTCGGAATGCCAAAAAGAAAGAACTAAATGGTGTTTCTTTCACAGCTCTATCCATTTATTACAAGGTAGACTTACCCATGCTTTTGTGTTAAATATATTGTTCCTGTACAGCACACACTCCATCTTCCCAGCAAGAGCACGCTCCATCTTCCCAGCGAGTGCACACTCCATCTTCACAGCGAGAGCATACTCCATCTTCACAGTGAGAGCACACTCCATCTTCCCAGCGAGTGCACACTCCATCTTCACAGCGAGTGCACACTCCATCTTCACAGCGAGAGCATACTCCATCTTCCCAGCAAGAGCACGCTCCATCTTCCCAGCGAGAGCATACTCCATCTTCACAGCGAGTGCACACTCCATCTTCACAGTGAGTGCACACTCCATCTTCACAGTGAGTGCACACTCCATCTTCACAGTGAGAGCACACTCCATCTTCACAGTGAGAGCATACTCCATCTTCACAGTGAGAGCACACTCCATCTTCCCAGCG
>NW_022196913.1:955574-969340 GCF_008632895.1 Mastomys coucha | reverse complement strand
AGCATACTCCATCTTCACAGTGAGAGCACACTCCATCTTCCCAGCGAGTGCACACTCCATCTTCACAGTGAGTGCACACTCCATCTTCACAGCGAGTGCACACTCCATCTTCACAGTGAGAGCACACTCCATCTTCCCAGCGAGTGCACACTCCATCTTCACAGCAAGTGCACACTTCATCTTCACAGCGAGTGCACAATCCACAGTGAGAGCATACTCCATCTTCACAGCAAGTGCACACTCCATCTTCACAGCGAGTGCACACTCCATCTTCACAGCGAGTGCACACTCCATCTTCACAGTGAGAGTATACTCCCCTTGCGATTTTCAAAAGAGAAGAATATGTCATCGTTTCATGTGACAATGTGATTGGTCTAGCTGATGTTCAGGAAGTCTATACATTTTCTTTCCAGGTCTATCTGGGAAGGTGTTTCTAGAAAGATTATTCTTTGAATGAGTGGACAGAGTCAACAGAGAAGTCCCTCATCAGTGTGGGTGTGCAATGCTCCCTTATCTGGAACTGGGAAATCTGGGCTTCTGGTACCCAGGCCTTTGGGCTTAGACTGGCTTTCCTGGTTCCCCAGCCTGCCAGCAGCAGATTTGGGGTTTCATGACCTCTGTAATCGATTGAGGCAGTTAGCATAATAAATCTTTCCTCTCTTTTCTTCATTTGTTTCCTCCCTCAGCTCCTTTCTACTCCCCCTTCACATTCACAGTCATGTCTATATAGTAGTTTGGTCAGTGAGGGACCTCATATCCAGTGATTGCTCCCTGGTATTAAAGCAAATAATGTGGAGCTGAAAAATTACTGTCATCTAGTGATTTCGTGGCCATCAAAATACCAAAGGACACGTGTTTATGGTGACACTGATGGAGCTTCTTAAAGCTTTCCCATTCATGACCCCTTTTTGCTCCAGAAATTTTTACACAACCCTGGAAAATAGGTATATAAGACAGGAATGTAAATCAAATATTTGCTAGTAGTATATCAGCATTATTTTAAGTTTTTTGATCTATATAAAATATTACTACTTATTAACAACAAAAGCAAATGTGCACAGCAATGGGATGATTTGTTTATTTATTGTCATATAAAGAATTAAATATTGAACTGAATGTTTGATACTGCCGGACATAGAACATCTTCAGTGTTTTTTAGAGTTGATTGATATTTTGATTTTCTATGTCAGTGATGAGAGCACCACGTCATATAAACACAGTGCAAAATGGCAGAGATTTTGAGTTGTTTTGGAAATGTGTAGAAATTCTGTCTTAACCCCAAGCCAAAATTTACCATTTTTATGAAACATAAGTAAGCAACTCCCACAGAGATTTTTAAAAATTAAACATTCAAACACAAAGATATAAATTTGATCCATACCAAAGGATGGCAGACATCATCTTTCTAGAAGAGCAGAAACCCCCGCATGCACAGTGCAAACCAAGTTCATAACACACAGCATTCTCTAATCTGAGCGAAGAGTGTCAGGCAGTGTTCGCTGGCTCTGTGTGGTGTGGCAATGTGGACAGACCAAGTACAGATGCTTGTGTGCTCAGAACCCAGGCTGCAATGGAGTCGTGTAATACAACATGAGTTCTGCAAGAATTACTTCAGGTCTGCCACCCACTCACATTTGAGTTAAGTTTTGACTACTTTATATTCAGAAACCATTTACTGTGGCCAAATTGCTCACAACCTCCAACCTTGAATTATGCCATAGAATGTGGGGATCACCACCTATAGTTTATGCTTAAACTATAAACCAAAGCTTATGCATTGTCAGTCATGTAAAAGTAGAGTATGTATTTGATAATGATAAAACATAGATATGTTTCTGACATGTTTAACTTATGTGAGCCTTATTTTTAATTTAAGGTATGTTCTATAATTTCCCTTTTTCTTTTTCTTTTTTTGAATAAGCTATTATTGCTTCTAAAATATACAGGATTTTAACTTTACTATGAAAATTAAGCGCATCAAGCATAGCCTTTGGGTACATTTGTGGGGCAAGTACCAGGATCTCATGACCTTATCATGAACCAAAAGTCATAGCAAGACTGGAGCAACATGCTTTTACCACCTACAAGTACATGTTTTCCTTAGAGCATTCCAAGGGAAAGTTCAAAAGGGTCATCTGGGGGCTAATTTCCCTTTTGCTATAGTGGAGCATTTATTGAAGCATGCTGCTCTAGCATCTGGCTTAGCTCATAGTTTTTGATTCCTTATGGGTCCAGATGCAGTAAATTATACCACACATACATACTAGTTAGTTCAGGCAAAGCTCCAGTGTAGGTTTGTGTACCTATACTTTATGATAGGCACAGAACCATGAATTTACCTAAAGACATCTTACTGCCCTTAAGTGATATATGACTGTATTTGCAACTAGTTTGTGAATAACTTTTCAGAGCAGTATTTTAGGGATGTGACACCTACATAGCCAAACATTCACATGTAGGGAGATGGCTCAGTCAGTAAAGTGCTTGCCAGGCAAGCAGGCAGACCTGAATTCAAGCTCCAGAACCCATGGACAGCAGTGGAACTGTAGAGGCCTAGACAAGATGACCCCTGAGGCTTGCAGGTCAGCCAGTCTAGCCAACTGAGAACTCTTGAGTCACAGTGGCACATACCTTGGAATCCAGTACTCAAGAGACAGAGGGTGGTGAATCTCTGTGAGTTCCAGGCCAGCTGCATAGAAAGATTCTGTAAAACAAAACAAAACAAAACAACCCTCTGAAACTTAATAACATAGAGAACCATCATACATTGATCCCTGGCATCTGCATACACAGGCACATATGAAAGAGGCACACACATACACTCCACATATAACTTTTGACTCACCCAAAAACTTAACTGCTGATAGCATGCTACCAATAATATTGACAGCCAACTAATGCATAATAATTATGTTATTTGCACTAAATATGATAAAAATACACTAGACTTGGGGACTTGGAGAAGTGAGATCACTGTTTCCTATGAGAGTGTGATACTGGAAAGATAATCCGCTCACAAGGGGATCATCAATATCACCTGGGATTCTTATGGTGACTGGCAGCTCATGGGTTCACCAAAAGAAGAACAGGAGTTTGCTAGATAGGAAGACATTAAGGTACTCTAGACTACTCCTCAGGCACTGTGGTTATGAGTTAACATCTCGTCATTACACTTAGCTGTACTTCTCCCACCTGCAATTGGTGCCGTGTATGCTGCTTGTGTATAAGTTTTAATAAAGTTTATATGGGTTTACGTATTTTAATGTTAAGAACAAATAGACTATATGAATATATGTATGTGTATATGTATATACACACATATTTATATAAAGACAAAATTCCATCCAATCACAGAAAGTTTCTTAGTAGTGCTGAGATATAGCTGAGACATGAAAGAATTGCAGGGCACAAACTGAGCAGATGGAGGTTGCCCAGGCAAAGAGAACTCATTGTAAGAGTGGAGAAGGGACAGAGATGAGATCTATAGCCAGATGAGTCAGCAATGACAGATGGCCACAATAATCCCAATTATTTGGACTCAACTATGTGGATTAAGACTATCAAAGACCAGTGTCAGTGAGCTACAAGGTACCCATTTACTGCAGACATTATTTCATTCCATTTGTCAGTACTTCCAAAAGAAACACTATTATACATAGTGACATATATTCAATTATGGACAAATAGAAGTTATTTACACACAGAAACCCTTCACAGCCTAATAAATTATATTCATGATATGGATGTGGATACATAAATATCACAAATAAAATATTGAGAAAGGGAGACAGAAATAAGAGGAGAAGGAGAAGGAGGAAGAGGAGGAAGGGAATTACTAGTTGCTCCATGTAATAGCTAATTGAATGGCATGCTTTGCCAGTACTGCAAATTGAAGATGACAACATAAGACCTTTAAACCCTGTGCATCAGGACTTCCCTTGCTCAGGTAGAATGATACAGTTTTATCTTCTAATGTATAGCCTACCAAGGGAAGAAGAGGAGAGCTCACAAACTTGAAAGAGAAAGAACTGTCCAAGCCAGACAATAGGAATCCTTCAAGGCTGGAGAGATGGCTCAGTGGGTCAAGTACTATACAAGTGTAATGATGTGAGTTGTGATCCCTAGAACTCTCTAAAGCTATGTGCTACAGCTTATGAAGGTAATCCTTGTGATCCTATGGCAAGATGGGAGGGGAAGACAAGAGAGTCTCCTGAAACACACAGGCCATCTCCCTTCAGGCATACCACCGTGAACAAAAGACCTCTGGTCTCAAACAAGGGGGAAAGCCAGGAATGTCACTTGAGCTTGTTCTCTGACACATATGTTGTGGTACACATATGCCCACACTCAGATGAAAACACACATACAGGGGGCAGGCAAGTAGCTATTGTTCCAGAAGTGGTAGGGACTCAGATCCACCACCCTCCAGGTCCCTGATATCAGAAGAACAGGGAGGATGGATGCTAAAACCACAGAATTGTGAGCTGCAAGAGGGCTCTCTCTGACTAAGCCTGTGGAGGGCATCCTGTCTACGAAGAGCTTACTACAAGCACCACTATCACCTACAAGTCAAGCCAGCAATGGAATTCCAGAGCAGACAGGGCCACTGTGACAATGATGCACCTGTGCTTCGCTTGGAGGCAAGAAAAATGGCACTGGTCACCAGCAAAAGGAGAAGGGAGCATCACACAGAATCAACAAGAATACTGGAAAACCGGCACTAGAAAGCAAGACATCAAAGCAGTTCAAAAGATCTAGAAAATCAGCAATGTCCATTCTGCTGTGGGATACTTCAGGTCCCATCATTTTCGTACCCAGACATTAATGGCTCAGCACCAATGCAAATCCCCCCCTTCACTGAGTGAGACTGGCTTGGAGAAGACCTTTTGCTCATCTGTTGATCCAGGAAGGTCAAGAGACATAACTGACAGTTCCATTGAGCTTGTATGACTGGGAAAAAGTCCTTCCCAAATAAACACAAGGGGCTGTTTGTTGAAGGGACACACAGCAGAAACACTGTAGTCCATACAAAAAGTGGTTGCTGTGTGCTAAAGGGTCCTTCCCAATGTTTTCCATACTCGTGAGTCTTTTGAGATACTTTTAATGGCATCCCAATGACGGACATTTATTTTATGATCTACCATGAAAATAGATTCAGAAAAATAAGGACATATTTTGTGCTCATGCATAGTAAGATAAATTCATTCCTATCCTGAATGTCAAAGCTTTCAATTTGTGTCTCCACTATACTTTATTGACACCCAAGGAGGCTAACTGTGGATAGTGAGTGTAAGCCCAATTGTCCCTCAAACAGAAGCTAACAACTTTATCACTGCCCCCAGTTGGTCACCCTTAGAGGAACTCCCAACTCATTTCTCCGTGGAACCTCGCTAGCCTCCCTTGAACATGAACTTCTTCACCATTGAAGAGTTAGTGTGATACATTTGTAACATTTTAAAATTTTTATTTACATTGGTGTTCTGCCTCCATGTATGTTTGAGTAAGGGTGTCAAATGCTCTGGAACTGGAATTAAAAACGATTGTGAACAGCCATGTGGGTGCTGGAATTTGCACCCCAGTCCTTTGGAAGAACAGGCAGTCCTCTTAATAGCTGAGCCATCTCTCCAGTCCCATGTGATACATTTTTTAAACAAGGGTATCCATTACATCTGGATGAGATTGCTTTGTCCTTGTGTTTACAGAATCACCAATGTGTAGCTATGACGTCCTTGTATGAATTACCATATGGAGATCAGGAATCTGAATCTGACTCCTGAATCCGTGCTCTGTTGATATTCAGTTGAAGTACAGGATTCCCCTCTTAAATGTCCATGGGTCAGCACCCCTCTGAGAATCCAGAGACCCTTATTGAGTACAAAGTGACCCAGTGAAATAGTGGATTTAACATTTTTGAAAGGAAGAGTAACATTTCTACTGAACAGGACAGAGACCTGATGAAGGCTCTCTCCTTAACACTCTCAAGGTCCCTGAACTTGGGCTATGTCTTTGGCATTTTCCACCCAGTTTCAGCAATAATCCTGCTATGACAGTTTACCAAAAGCTCCTTGCTCTTTTTAAAGTTTTAATGTATGTATTTCTTTTTATTTTATTTATATGTAGAGTGTCTTACTTACTTATGTGTGTACCACATCTATGCTGGTTCCTGTGGAAGTCCAAAAGGGGAGCAGTAGATTCCCTTGAGTTGGAGACAGTTTTGTGAGCTGCCATGTGGGTTCTGGGCAATGAAGCCAGGTCTTCTAAAGGAACAGCAAATACAGTTAACTGCCAAACCATCTCTTCAGCCTCCCACCTCCTTCATATCCCTCACTGCTGATTTTGGTGAAATTCTTCCCCTGGCCTGCTATCAGCAAAAGCCATGCTGACTTGGCCTAGCAAGCATCTCTCAAGAAATAGGAACCCTTACACACTGCTGACAGTGAAGCCATTACCAAATCTGTACAGAGGTTGCTCAAAAAAACTGAAAATAGATCTATCATGTGATCCAAATATAGCACTGCTGGGTATTTGCCCAGGAGAATCTAAGTAAGAGCATACTCACTCCATGTTTACTGAAGCACCATCAATAATGGCTAAGCTACAGAACCTAGCTGCCCGTCATCGGGTGACTAGTTAAAGGACATGTGGTATTTACACAATAGTTCCATTCAGCTGCAAAGGTGAACAAAATTATGCCATTTCAGGAAAAATGAGACTACATACGTGTGTGTGTGTGTGTGTGTGTGTGTGTGTGTGTACGCGCATGAAATTAGAAGGTAAAGCAGAGATTAAGGATGTCAGGGAGGAGGAGGCCTGGTTATCACAGGAGGATAAAGAAGCAAATATGAAGTACAATTGGATACAATGTATATAATCTATTACTTTCTATGCTCTCCAAAACTTATTCTATAAAGGACTATATATCCAAGGTAAGAGAGTATTTTGATCATATTCTTTGCCTTCCTACAACTCCTCTCAGATCCTCCCCATCTTCCTATCCACTAAAATAACAAAACAAAACAAAAAGTACACACACACACTCACACACACACTCACACACACTCACACACACACTCACACACACTCACTCATACACTCACACACACGCGCGCGCACACACATGTGTGTCCAGAGTTCATTTGTGTCAGGCCTGGGGCCTGCCCTGGAGTGTGGTTGACACTACAGTAGAGGAAACGGATTTCCCCTTCCCTGCATCGTATCAATTGCAAATAGCTTCTTGGTTAGAGATGGGACCTTCTGTCTGCCTCCCCTTCTCAGTGCTGAAGTTTGTCTGGGTTGAACCTCTGAAGTTTCTGTGAGTTCATACGTGTATCCATCCTGTTGTGTCTGGAAGGCACTGTCTCCTTGGAGTCATCTAGCACCTCTGGCTCTCAGAATCTTTGCAGCTTCTCTTACACTGAGATCAGTTTAATGACGATCTCCTGTTTAGGACAGCGATTCAAAGTCTCTCACTCTGCACAGTGCCTGTCTGCTTGGGGTTTCTGTTAATATGAAAACAGAAGCTTCTCTGATGAGGGTGAGTCTTTTAAAAAAAATACCACTAGGTTTGCTGTTTCTTCTCAATTTTTCATCAACATCCTCACTTTACCTTTTGGCTCCCCATGTTCTTTGTCCTTGTACTTGGGAGTAAAATTAAATAAAATTAAGAAAAATTAGCCTTTTCTTTCCTCCTACAAAGCCGCATTGTAAAACATACACAAACATTCACAGACATACACACACAACATATTCACACAAACACAACACACTCACACACATACACAGACATACACACAAACATATACACAAACATATACATACAAATACACATACATACACAAGCATATACACAGAAACACATATACAAACATGCACACACACATAACATATTCACCCACATACACACAAACACACACATATACACACAAACATATACATACAAACATATACACACAAACACACACACACATACCTTGACATAAGTAAAACCTTCTTGAAAATGTTAAAAGTAGATAAGGTTCCTTTAATTAACTCTTTCACTGTCCCACTGCTTTCTGTCGTGCTGCTGTTGGATATACTCCTTAAGAACAAACTCAGGAAAAGAATCAACATGATTAGAATCATCACATGCTGCCATCTAATGCTTGAGTCCTGAGCCAATTGTTCCTTGTCCTAAGGTCCAATACAATCAGAGCCACTGCTACAGTGAGTTTAAGCATCATG
The DNA here is from genome assembly GCF_008632895.1 of Mastomys coucha. Classification (NCBI taxonomy): domain Eukaryota; kingdom Metazoa; phylum Chordata; class Mammalia; order Rodentia; family Muridae; genus Mastomys; species Mastomys coucha. The sequence continues at coordinate 961,120 of NW_022196913.1, read as the reverse complement.
AGCAGCTAACCAGGAGCAGTTTCCTCTTGACAAGAGCTTGGAGCCAGCCATCACAGGGCTTTATAAAACCCCCAGAACCTTACCTAACATCAGAGTCACACAAATGCAGGTCAGCTTGCTCCCCTGTCATTGTTACACTTGAGTAGATGGCAAAAGATGGCTGCCAGGTTTGGGCACCATCGCACCCTTATCCTCTTTCCTGTCTAAGTGGGACCATTGCCAGAGTACATCTTTATCCCATTGGCTGCCAAAGACTGGCTGTTCCAGGGCTTTCTTATAAGGTTTGAGTCACAGTAGAAGAGGTTGGCTAGACCACACATTACATATGTGTGATCATGTGCTAGTGCCAATTAGCAGCATGTGTTGTTGATCCTATTTCAAATGTCAGCTGCATCATGGGAGAGAAAGGATGGAGAGCTGTTCAGAGGTAATGTACAGGCAGAGTGCCATGTGCTATTGTCAGACAGGGTTGCAGCCCATCCCAGAAAGTAGGCTGCAAGAACAAAGCCATGGCAGAAGGATACAGAGTTTGCAGGTTAGAGAATTGTCTCCTACCTCAAACATTGACAAGTCAGGAAGTCTGGTAGTTCCACCCATGGACTGGGAAATGGCTTCTCTGATTTTTCTGGAGTGTTAAGTCCCTAATGTAAGCATAATCATTGCAGAAAAGGCATCACAAAGAGTTAAATCTCAGAACGCAGAACTGCCAGACATCAGGAGAAGAGAGGCAAGCAGAATGTTACTGTATTCCTAAAGAAGAAACCATGGGAAAATTATACAAATTAGCGATAGCTTTCTGAGCCTACCCTTCTGAAAGAGACTGTGGCAACAAAGAAACTTCCTTTAGTCTCTGACAGACACTGTAGTCTAGTTCACTGTATCAATTCTAGCCCCTTCATGTGTCTTTCTTCCTGTGTTACAGAGCTCAGTTGGCAAAAGCAACATTGTTTCTGAGGCTTTCCTGTATCTGTGACCTTGGTGTGATTTTGGGTCCAAACAATTCATGCCAAACACCAATACAGAATGATTATGAAGAGAGATGGGAGGGTAGCCAGCTTCCTTCTTGCTGGCACAAAGCATGACACAGACAGGATGACTCTACAACCAGGTTTCCTGCCTCCAAAGTCTCTGCAGCAGAAGCAGCCACCTACCCACACTGTGTAGAGGCAGTGTGACTCCCAGGGATTCCCTGGTGCTGCTCAATTCCTGTCTACTGGTTTCTTTGTCAGACACCTACATACTGTATCAAATCCCATCCGCTCCAGCTAGCTGAGATGGATATACATATGAGTGTGTGTGTGTGTAGTGTGTGTATATTCATATATATATATATATATATGAATTCTAATTAACACACTATTCAACCCATCCTCATTTCACCCCATTTTTAAGAGAAGAGAGAAGACACAATCTCTCCCTCTCTTTCTCTGTCTCTCTGTCTCTGTTTCTGTCTCTGTCTCTCTCTCACATACATACACACACACACACACACACACACACACACACAGAGAGAGAGAGAGAGAGAGAGAGAGACTTTAAGATGTATGAAGAGCCTAGAGTGAGCAAGAGGGAAATCCTCACATTCCCTTATCACAGGCAGTGTTGGCAGTAAAATATAAAGAAGTGGCCAAATGAAAAAGGAGCCAAAAAAGACTTCTGCACAATTTTTTTAAATTTACCACATTTTCTTAATAAAAAAAAAAGTATTCATATATTCAGAAAATGTAAAAGCCTTGGAGATGAAAGCTTATATGCTTTAAAACTCTCAAAGCAAATTAGAAAAAAAAAGAACTTAAGACTTCCCTCCATCTGAGGACTTTTGCTTGAGCCATGAGATCCCAAGTTCTGATTGGATGGCATTGCAAGCAGCATTGAGAAGAAGCAAAAGAAGACATGGGGTAGAGCTCGAGAGCTGAGTGGCATTTGGAGAGTCCTAGTACCTTGTGCCTTGTGTCTTCCTCCACACCTATGACAATTGAAACTAATTTACTTGAAGGTTAGAGTTTGGACATCTGAAATTGAAGAGTTGGCCCCATGGCACTCTCTGATGGCTTTGAAATAGGAACCATTCCATGAATCTCTCCTAATTTCTGATGGTGGCCAAGAGGCCTTTGTGCTCTTTGGCCTATAGAAATGGGACACCAATCTCCAGTTGCACTGTTACCTGGCATTCTTTCTTTGGGAAGGTCTGTGTCTTTTCTTCATATAAGAGTACTAGAAATGTGGACAGAAAGCCCACTCTTAAAGGGGAAACTTCTGGTTTCTTTAGAAAGTCAGTTATATCAAATGATGTTTTGCAAGTACACACAGGTAAAAGGATATTTTGCTAAAGCTGTCATGTGAAAGAATGTTTTGCTGAAGCAGACACAGGTGAAACAATGTTTTGCTAAAGCAGATATGTGAAAGGACATATGATCCTTAGAAGGAATATAAATATAACACAACCGAAGATGGATAATGCTAGATGGTATTGGCAAGCCTTACCATTGTTTATTGGTCATCATTTGTCATGACTCCATACAGAGAAACACACCAAGAAACTGGTGGTGTTCTGGTGGCTTCTTGCTGCTTCCTCAGACTTGGATCATTTGGCAGAATGAAGTGGAAGTTTCTGGACAGATAAGTTGTCGTGCTGCTAAGACAGACTCATATGGTGTTTTGCTGAGGCAAGACCTATGAGAAGCAAGACCCATGAGAGGGAACATGATGTTGGAGTATCTCAATGGACAGTGACAGCAGGCTTGCATAGTTAGCTTTGCAATGTTTTGTTGGTCTCATGTCTTCATTTCTGAGAGAGGCACAGCAGAGAACTTCTCCTGGTATCCGTGGTCACTCCTGCTGATTCATGCTGATTCGGTGGAGGCCTGGATGTTTCTACTGGATCGTGTCACCACTGCTGAATCTTGTTTGCTCTCCTGACACTACTGAACTGGACTGCTGCTATCCTGACAATTGGAGATTGAAATCGCCACAAGGAACTACTTTTACACAGCATGCAGCAGAGTCTCTTGCCATCTTCTGGATTGATCTGCTGTTTCTGATTCACATGATCTGAACTGCAGATACCCTGACAATGCAGATTGAATTGGTTTCATAGAACTAGTTCTAAACAGACCACTTACCTCATATCCTAAGAACATTTTTTCCCACTACCTCTGGTGGGTGGTTGGGCTGATCCTTTTGTTGGCTTTGAAACAGCTAACTCCAGTAGCCTCTTTGTTCACAAAATGTCCTGAACATGAATGAAAATAAAGGGGAATTAAATGAACCAGGGTAGGTAAGGAATACCATATTCATCAACTGTGAGATACAAATCTGTTGTGGGAATATTTAAAAAATGAATTCACCCTGCAAACTATCTTGCCTGCCAGATCACATTCTAGAGCTGGTACAGACTGGCAGCACCATGTCCTGGCGGGCTCTTGTTATTTTCTCCCAGCTAGCAGCAACATCTCACTCAAATGCAACTCTTTATACACCCCCACAATCACTCATCTAACACCTAGAACTCAGTAAAGCATGACTCTTAAGGCTTAATTATCTAACCAGGTTTATAGCATAATAAGATCACAATTACAAAATGCCAATTGGTTTATCTAATAAGATCACAATTGCAAGATGCCAATACCATAATTTCAATGCCAAATGGTTAAGACAAATTTTGATCCAATTAATTTAACCTTGTAAAAACCTTAGCCTGGTTGTTATAACCACGTGGGGTCTGAATCGTCATCTTCCTCTGCCTCCATGATGAAGATCCTTTACCCCTTCCTCTCTCTGCTCTTTTTCCTCCTCAACTTCTAGCTCCACCTCTCTATTCCTGTCCAATCACAGGCCTGTCACTGCCCTAATGTGATTGGACAGAGAAAATGCTGCAACACAAATCTTATAAACATACCCATTTTCCTAACTTAAATGTATAAATGTACTGTGAATTTAGGAGAATAGTTTTACTTTAGCAATAGATAAGTAAATTATATGAGGCTCCAAATCCTAAGAAAACAAAGCTAATTGTATAGGTTGGACTTTTGTTGCTGTGACAAAATGCCTGATGTACATGAGTTAAAGGAGGAAGGATTTACTTTGGCCCATGTTTTAGAGGTTTCAATCCACCTCTTTTGCTGGTTGGCTGTGTAGTAGAAACTACATGGTAACTACATAGGAAACATCATGGTAAAAAGGGCATATAGGAGCACATTACCTCATGGACATGCCCCCATGACTTGTTTCCTCCAGAGAGGCCCAGTTGGTAAAGACTTTATCACCTCTCCAAATAGAGCCACAACTAATGGTACCCAACAAAGGAGCCTGTAAGGGTGTTTCACACTTAACCAGGACCATTGTTTTGTAGAAATGGACAACGCTGGAAAATCTTCATCTCTAAATGTCAGGACTTGTTACAGATGTATGGTAACATAGGCTGTGTGTGAACAATATGAGAATAGCACAGTTGTGAGAGTGAACAAACTGACTAAAGGAGAAAAATCTAAAGAGAGATGATTATTTCTCATCACATGAGAGCATCCTCAACACTTTGGTGTTTTTCTTCTTTATATTTATTTATTTGTGTGTATGTTCTTGTTAGAGGGTATACATATGCGCAGGTATGCAAACGCACGTAGAGATCAGAGGTCAACTACTTAGGAACAATCTACTTTGATATTCTAAGACAGGGTCTCTCGCTGGAGCCTGGGACTCACCCATTAGGTTAGACTAGGCTAGATGACCAGTGAGCCCCAGGCATCTGCTTGTCTACCCCTTTCCAGTGTTGGGATTATAAACACATGCTATGGTGTCAAACTTTTTGTATTGATACTAGGGTTGAGCTCAGTTACCCCTGTTTGCAAGGCAAGTACTTTATGAAATAAGCTATCTTCCCCACCTCACAATTGAATTAGATTCTTAAACCGGACACAAAATAACGAACTTAAACAGAGGAAAAGATAAAGTAGAATTAAAATTAAAAATTAAAATTAAAAATAAAAATAAAAATAAAAATAAAAAATACTCAACACCCAGAGGAAGCTCCACTCCCAGGCGCTCTGACACACGCTGGATCAGAGGTGAGCAGAAACCAACATCTGTCCCAACACTGGGAGTAACTGGGACCAGCGGGACCAGGCACACAGGAACTCTGCTAGCCCAGTGACTTGGGTTCCTTCCAGTCTGTCTGGGCTGGGGTCCAGAGTAGACCTTGGGTGCAAGCTCTGCAGCCAGTCCCACTACATCCAGAGGAAGCTCCACTCCCTGGCGCTCTAACACACCCAGGATCAGACAGCAGACCTAGGGCACAAGCTCTGCAGCCAGTCCCACTACACCCAGAGGAAGCTCCAATCCCAGGTGCTCTGACACACCCAGGATCAGAGGTGAGCAGGAACCAACATCTGTCCCAACACTGGGAGTAACTGGGACCAGCGGGACTAGGCACACAGAAACTCCTCTAGCCCAGTGACTCTGGTTCCTTCCAGTCTGTCTGGATTAGTGTTCTGAGCAGACCTTGGGCACAAGCTCTGCAGCCAGTTCCACAACACACAGAGAAAGCCACA
>NW_022196913.1:893832-954537 GCF_008632895.1 Mastomys coucha | reverse complement strand
CTAAACAAAGAAAGAATTTTAAAAGCAGTAAGGGAAAAAAGGCAAGTAACATATAAAGACAGGCCTATTAGAATTACACCAGACTTCTCACCAGAGCCTATGAAAACTAGAAGATCCTGGGCAGATGTCATACAGACCCTACAAGAACACAAATGCCAGCCCAGACTACTATACCCAGCAAAACTCTCAATTACCATTGATGGAGAAAACAAGATATTCCATGACAAAACAAAATTTATACAATATCTTTCCACAAATCCAGCCCTACAAAGGATAATAGATGGAAAACATCAACATGAGGAGCAAAACTACACCCTAAAAGAAGTAAGAAGATAATCTTTCAACAAATCCACACAAACCTAATTCTACCTCTTACAACAAAAACAACAGGAAGTGACAATTACTTTTTCTTAATATATTAATTTGAAAATTAATATGACCAACATATCCTAATTGATTGAAATCCAATAATATGAGGAATTGGAAATTTGTTGATTGTCATCCAATGATCTCTCTAATTTGGTAATTAGAGAAATAGGTCCAACAATCTATATACACTGTCAGCTTGTTTGTTTGTGACAGTGTCTGGCTTTGTACAACATAAGGGTCTTGAAATCTTGCTTCTCCTATTTCACCCTCTCTAATAGTAGTATTGTTTATTTCATGTTTTTATACTATACTATGGTTTTCAGAACAGCTTATATATTTCAAAAGTATTTATATACCCAAAAGAAACATAGATGATTAACTAGGGAGGTGGCTTGTAAGAGAACAACAAAGTGAGACTGAATGCTTTGCTTGACATTTGTAATTCTTGTATCAAGTATGAAGAAGAGGACTTTATAAGTTACTCTTCCTCTGAGATGATGCTTTTCCAAATTATCACAGCTAATGAAACAAATTCTTACCCTTACCTAATGTCTGTGCCACCCTCCAAGCAGAACCATTGTTCAATGAAACAGTTGGTGAATGACTTTATGGATAGACCATCTTAATACCTACACCATTTCTTAAATGAATGTAGCCTGTTGTCTGTGGGCTGAGAATGAAGTCACTCACTCAAGTCATATAGCTTTGACCATAGCAGGAAGTCTGTATCCAAAAATCGAGCCTACAATTCATTTCTTGGTGCAGCAGAACTTTCAACTCTCAGCTTAGCTAAGATGGAGGTAAAAATCCTTTGGTGATGTGAGGGTCATTGAAATACAGCCTTATTACAATGAAACCCAATGTCTAAAAATTGTTCTTATTTTGGGCTTGTACCACAGTAAGATCCAAGATTTTAAACTCTACTAAATACAAAACTGTAGCGTCTGCCTGCAGACCCTACAAGATAGTGGATTGCCTTGGACTGGAGATGAACTGGACCTGTGGAAATAAGTGGGTAGGGAAACAAAGAAGGACAGACACCAAGAAAATGTATCAAGGTGTGCTTTACTTCGGGCGCAACGTGTTTATATAGTAAAAGGCAAAACGAAACCACAACAATCAAACTTTTAACATAAACAAGATAGCAGACATAATGTTGCAAACTCAGTTTACAGCTGGAACTTTAAGCGGGAGTTCTGCCAAAAGGTAGCTGAGTACCAGTCTTTGATCTCAGGAAGAGCTACAAGGTTAGTAGCCTATTGTCTTTCACCACAGGTGGGCAGCCTCAGCCCAGGGACTGTCAGGGCATTCTTTTGCTTTCGGAAACAGTGTCCAGCAGAGGGGAGCAAGTCACACAAAACAAACAAAAGACTTTATATATTCATGTTCATTTAAGAAAATACTAGTAGTGATGTATTATTTTTAAGTATACAGCTAATATGTTTGGAGTTATTTAAAATTTATATTGAGAAAAATGTATTTTCACTATTGCTGTAGATGAGCATCTACATAAGACTGTTAAATTGATTGTTGTTTTATACCAAACAACTTTTATTATACTTATTTTTATTGTTATAATATTTTATAAATTTTAAGGAATATGACAAAAAAGATATTGTAGGTATTGAAGGGGGGTCTATGGGAGGAGCAGTGGTACAAAAGAGGAACAAGAATGTGATTCAATTCTATTTAATTAAAATATGTTTTTAAATGTTAACAAAAAAAAAAGCCCAACTAAAACCGCAGTTCCACAATAAGGGCAAAGAAGGAATCTATGTAATTGCTGTGCCTTTGTCCCAAAACCTGCACATGGAACTGTACACCTTGAAGTCTTGAAGTAAGTATCTGCATGTGGATTTGAAGTGCTTTCTTCTCAGCTGGGTGTCCTGGCTTTTCTCCCAACCCTGTTTGAGCACTAGCTAGGCCACAGACTACTCTTGTCAGTGTTGGCCTTCCAGAAGCGGAAGGGAGTCCTGAACAGGTTCTGATGTGAGCACCTGTCTATCATTTTTAACTCTTTGAAATACATTCCTTTCTTAGTAGGTGAATGGGTAAAAGGCAATTATCTTAGAGTGATTTGCTATTTGGTTTTACAGCATTTTCTGTGAGTTTGTCTGAGGCATGGGCTTTCTTGTAATTGCTGAATGAGATCATTTAGGCAGGAAGTGAGAATTCAACAGTAACTATAACAGTAACAGTAACTCAACTAAAGACTGAGATCAAATTCTCTAACTAGTACAGATCCTAACTGCCACTCTTCAGTTTTGTGATCATCTTGCTGAGTCACTGTCTTCCCAAGTAAACAGAGTGCAGAAGTAAGATCTAAATGTGGACCACTCTATCCTTGTATATTAAATCTTGGTTGAACTAAGAACATAAGGGATAGTTCTTCAAAATGGATCAATTGGGGCTAGAGCAAGGACTCCGTGGACCCAGGTTTGACTCCCATCACCAACATAGTGGTTTATCTAGGTCCAGTGAACCTGATGACTTCTCCTGACCTCTGAAGGCACCAGGCATATATGTGATCCACCTACATACATGTGGACAAAATACATTTGAAATAAACTAATAAATCTCATAAGAAATTAAAAGAAAAAAATTAAAAAATCCTGTTTATCGAAAGTCACTATTTAGCGAGTGGAAAGATGACTCAGGGAATTGAAGGAGTTATGCTCACAGACACAACTGACAAATGACGCCTCTCTAGATTCATTAGGCATTCTTACTAATCGATAAGTAAAAGACAAATAAGCGGATAGAAAAACTGACAAACAAACCTGAAACTGATATTTCACAAAATAAGACTTCCACATGATCCTTGCCATTTGGGAAATGCAAATTAAAGCCACATTGTGACATCACTGTATACTCAGTAGAATGGAGAAAACAAAACAGAGAGGTGTAATTGCTGGATATTGGTAGGAGTTTGAAGCAAGCCAGCCACTCACCTGCTGCTGGAGTCAAGAATTAATTAGTGTCTTTGGGAAATCCTTCCCTAGCATTTCCTAAAGCTGACATGTACAGAGCTCATAGGATGGCAATGTATAGCAGGGATGCTCTGTGCCTTTATGCAGGCCTTTACTTCACCACATTCTGGAGCTGTGTGACCCTCAGTATGTTTATTGTTCTGTATGAAAGTTATTTACAGCAATCGTGAAGTAAATAAAACTTACATGATTTAGGAAACTTCTGAAAGTTACAAGATTCACAAAGCCCCTCCTCCATGCGCTGTAAGCACAACTGCAAGAGGCAGGAGACCCTCTTACCAGCTGGGCTACCTGTAAGGTGCTGCATGCATGCATGCAGCACCAAAGGGAGCACACTTGTGACTCATCACCCATACTGGGTGGAATTTCTTGGTGTTGGGGTTGTCCTTGAGTCACCCATGCTCTTATAAGTAACTCCAGCTAAGTTCACAACTCACTAATTAGGTGGAATTGTGTCTTCTGTCTGTTGTTGATGCTGTATATAGGATGAATGTAGATGCTTACTCATACTGCCCTAGTCAAAGTCAGGCCTTGGTGATCAAGGAAGACACCTGTAAGGACAACAGAAGCTGACTGGTCCCTTAGCTTAGAGACAATGAAAGGGTAAAATAGGAAGTATTTTCTCATCATCTCTCTATCTACCATGGAGAGCTCCTTTATGGACTGCTAAGCCTCCAGTACTTACAGCTGCAACCAGAAAGCAGGTTGAGCATGTTCTCCACTAACGTTTGATTAAACACGTCATGGTTGTTCAATCCTGCCAAAATATGTCAGAATTGTATCAACCCTTCCCCATGAACTTCTTTCTCTTCAATGTTAAGGCACATGGGTTGTCAAGGGAACATAAACACATGCATTGTCTGAGTATATAGAAACCAACTCCTTAGCCGGGCAGTGGTGGCACACACCTTTAATCCCAGCACTTGGGAGGCAGAGACAGGAGGATTTCTGAGTTCGAGGCCAGCCTGGTCTACAGAGTGAGTTCCAGCCAGGGCTACACAGAGAAACCCTGTCTCGAAAAACAAACAAACAAAAAAACAAAAAACCAACTTTTTTTTTTTAATTTTAGATATTTCCTTTATTTACATGCGAATTTCTCCATTCCCAATTTCCCCTCCAAAAAACAAAAACAAAAAAAACAAACCCCTGTTGCCTCCCCCTTCCCCATGCCTGCCACCCCGCCCTCTCCCACTTTCTGGCCCTGGCATTCCCCTACACTGGAGCACAGAACCTTCACAGGGCCGAGGTCCTCTCCTCCTATTGATGATCGATTTTGCAATCCTCTACCATACACATGCTGCTTGAACAATCAGATCCCTCTATGTGCAGTCCTTGGTTGGTGGTTGAGACCCTGGGAGCTCCGAGGGTACTAGTTAGTTCATGTTGTTGTTTGTCCTAAGTTGCTGCAAACCCCTCAGCTCCATTGATCTTTTCTCTAATTCCTTCACTGGGGACCCTGCACTCAGTTCGATGGATGGCTGTGAGCCTCTACATCTCTGTCATTCAGATACTGTCAGAGCCTCTCAGGAGATAGCTATACTTAGGCTGGCTTACCCTTCCTTCAATCTCTGCTCCATAGTTAATCTCCACAACTCCTCCCTTGGGTATTTTATTCCCCCTTTGAAGAAGGAATGAAATGTCTACCTTTTGGTCTTCCTTCTTCTTGAGTTCCTTGTGGAATGTGGGTTTTTCTCCCTGTATTCCAGACTTCTGCACTAATAACCATTTGTCAGAGAGTGCATACCGTGTTTGTTTTTTTGTGATTGGGTTACCTCACTCAGGATGATATTTTCCAGATCCATCCATTTCCCTAAGAATTTCATAAATTTATTGTTTTTAATAGCTGAGTAGTACTCCATTGTGTAAATGTACCACAATTTCTATATCCACTCCTCTTTTAAAAAAACCAACTTTTAAAATCCAAAGCATTGTGAAACTTAGCCAAAGCTCTGGTCAAGGAATGTGGCTTCCCTTTCTTTGCCTTTGCTTCTCCTCCCACAGCAGCTAATGATGAAAGCCTACAGAGCCCCCAGTAAGGGCCACAGACTGAGCCAGTAGCCGGCTGGTTCTCTATGGGTTTTCTGTTTAGTCCCACTTAGACTTGAGATGTGTCACAATAGCAGTCTTGCTATTGTGGTGACTGTCACATTGCTGCTGCTGGGGCTGTTAGCATCCAGAACCTGCCTGCTGCAGATATGTGGGCGGGTCCACAGGCCTGTCGCCAGGGCAACGGCCACCATATTCCCAGAATCCATTGGGTTCAGCTCCCACCTTTACCTGGACTGCTACGTCACGACATATATATAATGGGTACTTTCCTCCATCTTTCTCTCTCTCTTCTTCTCTCTCTCCCCTCTCTCTTCCTGCGCTGCTACCCCCCTACCCCCCTTCCAATTAAACCTCTTACACATGAAACTGCCTGGGCCTGGTGTCTGCAGACGCTTCCTGCCGCGACTCAAAACCCATCAGCTGCTGCTCGTTCAGTTTGCTCCATTACCAAGGCTGGAGAGTCATCATTCACAAGTTGTCACATCCTATACAAGGAAGATCACTACACAGACATGCTATGTTTGCCTCTTGGTGGTCTCAAGCCACCTCCCTAAATACTTCAATCTTTAACAAAGGAGCCAAAACCATCCAGTGGAAAAAAGACAGCATTTTCAACAAATGGTGCTGGTTCAACTGGAGGTTTGTTGTGGTAAATTTTTAACCCAATTTACCAAATCAATGAATTCACAACTCAATTAATTAGTATACAAGCTACTCACCTAGACTGGGCAGATCTACCACTAAACTACTCTATTCCCCTCTATTAGATCCCATATGACTTGTGATTTCCTCAAGCTGTGTGCTTCAGCTCCACTTCCCTCCTGATGTCCAATCATCAGCCTTAGCCTTTAAGGTGGGGAAAAGGTTCACAAGGCACCTGTGATTTGCTTGTCCTCTGCAGTGCTTTCCAGGAGAGAAGAATTAGCATCAAAATACAAGACCAGGGCTATCCACAACCGAGGTCAGCATGTAGAAGATGCAAATTGATCCATTCTTATCTCCCTGTACAAAGCTCAAGTCCAAGTGGATCAAGGACCTCCACATAAAACCAGATACACTGAAACTAATAGAAGAGAAAGTGGGAAAAGCCTCAAACACCTGGGCACAAGGGAAAACTTCCTAAACAGAACACCAATAGCTTCTGCTCTAAGATCAAGAATTGACAAAAGGACCTCATAAAATTACAAAGCTTCTGTAAGGCAAAGGACACTGTCAATAGGACAAAATGGCAACCAACAGATTGGGGAAAGACCTTTATCAATCCCACATTGATAGAGGGCTAATATCCAATAAAAACTCAAGAAGTTAGACTCCAGAGAACCAAATAACTATTAAAAAGTGGAGAACAGAGTCAAATGGAGAATTCTCAACTGAGGAATACCAAATGGCTGAGAAGCACCTAAAGAAATGTTCAATATCCTTAGTCATCAGGGAAATGCAAATCAAAACAACCCTGAGATTCTACCTCACACCAGTCAGAATGGATAAGATCAAAACCTCAGGTGACAGCAGATGCTGACAAAGATGTGGAGAAAGAGGAACACTCCTCCACTGCTGGTAGGATTGCAAGCTGGTACAACCCCTCTGGAAATCAGTCTGACAGTTCCTCAGAAAATTGGACATAGTACTACCTGAGGACTCAGCTATACCACTCCTGGACATATACCCAGAAGATGTTCCAACATGTAATAAGGACACATGCTCCATTATATTCATAGCAGCCATATTTATAACAGCCAGAAGCTAGAAACAACCTAGATGTCCCTCAACAGAGGAACAGATGCAGAAAATGGGGTACATTTACAAAATGGAATACTACTCACGTATTAAAAATGATGATTTCATGAAAATCACAGGCAAATGGATGGAACTTGAAAATATCCTGAGTGAGGTAACCCAGTCACAAAAGAACACATGATATGTACGCACTGATATGTTGATATTAGCCAAAAAGAAGCTTGGAATACCCACAATACAACTCATAGACCATATGAACCCCCCCCCAAAAGAAGATCACACCAAAGTGTGGATGCTTCAGTCCTACTCTGTAGGGAGAAGAGAATAATCTCTGGGAAGTACAAAGAGAGTGGGATCTAGAAGGGAGAGAGGAAGGGGAGGGAAAAAGGAGGGCCAGTTCAGATAGGGAGGAGATGGGGGAGAAGTACTGAGGGTCAGGAATTTGAAAGTAGGTGTGTAGCAGCAGGGAAGGGGAAATGGAGGGTAGCCACTAGAAAGTCCCAGATGCCAGGGACCCAAGAGGTTCCCAGGACCCAACAGGGAGGACTTTTGACAAAATACCCAACAAAGGGGAGATAGAACCTGTAGCAACAATATCCAGTGAATAGGCTCTGCTCCCAGTTGAGGGATGGGGCTATCTACCCACCTCAAAAATATTAATCCAGAATTCCTCCTGTCAAAAGGAAATGCAGGGACAAAGAGTGGAGCAGAAACTGAAGGAAAGGCCATCCAGAGGATGACCAACCTGGGGATCCATCCCATCTGCTGACACCAAACCCAGACACTATTGCTGATTCCAAGAAGGGCTTACTGACTGGAGCCTAGTATAGCTATCCCCTAAGAGGCTCTGCCAGAGGCAGACCAATACAGATGTGGATGTACACAGCCAAACACTTAGTGTAGGAACCCTAGTGGAGGAGTTAGAGAAAGGACTGAAGGAGCTGAAAGGGTTTGCCACACCGTAAGAACAAATATCAACCAACCAGACACCCCCCACCAAAGTTCTCAGGGACTAAACCACCAACCAAAGAGTAGATGGGGGGAAGGGTGGAATCCATGGCTCCAGCTGCATATGTAGCAGAGGGTTGCCTTATCTGGCATCACTGGGAGGGGAGCCCCTTGGTCCTGTGAAGGTTTGATGACCCACGGGTGGAGGGGAGAGAAAATTCTCTAGGATACAAAAATTGCTGAATATAAAGTAGTTACTAATTTATCTAACATGAAACAAGACATTATCCAAACACAGTTAAGAGAGGAAAAATATGACAAAGTTTTAGATTTTTGCTAAATCTTTCAAATGTCTGGTTGCAAAAACACCTGGAATCTCACAGTCACTTCTACATTCAACTGATCTTAGGTGAGGTGTCTCATATTCTGTGCCTTCTGGAAAATTCCACCAAATACTTATGGGATGAAGAAGGTAAGTGTATGCTTAGTATTCTTGTTCAGAATAGCTTTGATCCCCTGAAGATCCTCTGAGAATAAACAATAGAGATCCAGTGGTCATGACTACAGTACAACAGTTGAGAACTTTGCTTCAGCACCACACTGCCCTGGCCCAGCACACAGCTTACCATTGTGTATCTCTCTGTGCTTTAAGTTCTTTATTTATTATTTTGATCAGTAAATGTGTACTGAAAATATCTTGTGAGCTAAGTGCTAAGACAGTGCATGTGTGTTTGTGTATGTGTGCGTATGTATGTGTGTACATGCATGTGTATGTATCATTTGTAAATTCTTATGTGAACTCCTAGTCCTGATGTGATGATCTGTAAGTACCGCTTTCGGGAGATATTAGATTGAGATCTGGGCTCTTGTGAATGATGCTAATTTGAATGTGTGACACCCCTCCAAGAGCTCATGTGCTTGAATGTTCAGTTTCCAGATAGTGGTGCTGTTTGGGGAAGTTGTGGAACATAGTGACCTGGGCCTTATGTTTCTAGCAGGTGATTAGTGGGGAGCATTGAAGGATAAGCCTCTGCCTTCTGAGTGCAGGGATTAGAGGAATACACTGACACATCAGACCTGAAAACAAGTGTCAGCTACAGACACACTACACATGTCCATTCACTTCCTGACTTTTTCTCTACCATGTGAAATGTGAAATGCAAATGTGAAAGCAGGAAACTGTAACTAGGATGGGATGCTCTCTAGAGACCACTGTGTAGAAGAGGAAACTGCCAGCAGCTATGGAGTGGAGCTAGAACAGGATGAGTGCATTAACGTTACACTCCAAGATCCACAGCCCTCCCTGCAAGCTGATCATCCACTTCAACAGTAGATGTGTTCACACCGCTTCACTTCAACCAGAAAAGATGTGTTCACACCACTTTCAGGCATAGCAAAAGAGTCAGATAGGCTCCAGAAAGCCCTAGAGACAGCAGATTCAGTCGTTTTTGGCTTCCCAGTAAGACACAAAAGAAATTAGCTACACGTATTCTGTGTATGTTTTTCCTTCAATGTCTAAAGAGCTACCATGCATTTGCAAGCACACATGAAAGCATGCAAACACACACTCACACACATGTATGTGCACACACACACTCCTTTCCAGATGCCTGAGACTAATTGAGGGCTTTGTTTTTGTGTCCAATGCCCAGCTCAAGGCCCAGATGTCAACTCTTCCAATCTGGCCACTTTAAGTCCACCACCCACCCACACTGCCAGCAGAGATTTTAGTCTAAGTCTTTCTACCTCGCTTACGTGTGGGAAATAGGTCAAATGTTCAGAGTTGTGCCATTTGCTGGCTGCACACCCTGCAGAGAGATGACTTACTGGTATTTTAATTTTCTTCTCTGCCAATAGTGGGCAATAATTCCTAACTCTAAGGTGGTTTGCAAAACTAAACAGACCTGTAAAACACTTGGGGCACTGTATTAGCCACACTAAGTACTCATTAGGTGGTAACTATTAAGATTATCAATGGAACTTAATATCCTCACATGTGTTAGGGATGTAGCTCACTAACACAGTGCTCACTCAGCATGCACTAAGCATAAAGCCCTAGGTTTGACCCCAGTACCACCCCCAGACCTTCACACACACGTCTTGCAGTGTCTATCATTGCAAACAGAAAGAATTCCAAGACTCAGTTCCCAGATGTGTTCTAGGATGTATTTGACATCATCAAGGCATTCCTAAGGGGAGTGACTTGTTTCCATTATGTAAAACAGACATTTATTCAGCTCTGCATTACTAACATTGCTGGGTGCATTGTTTGAAGAGGTTGCATGCTTAGTCCAAGCAGAATGGAGTCCCAGGTTACTAAGATATTCTCATGTGTCCCACCTCTATTCTACCAAGGCCAGCACCACACCTCGGCAGTGCTAGTTCAGAAACTGAATTTTCTGCAGATTGCTCAATTCAGGTAACTGAGAGTTGGCCAAAGGCAGACTATGAAGAGAGGCACTCCCACAGAAGGGGCTTCATGGTACTCTGGTGCTGCTAATGTGCCCCCCACGTCTCGTCTGTGGATCCTACAGGAAGCACCATGCACACAGCCAGTCTGTTCACCTAAACAGGCTCAGAACCACATCACTAACCAACACTAAGGAGGAATAAAAGTCATTACCTGGCACTAAGCATCCTAAATCCTATCCAATTTAAATAATGCTGTCTCTGTTTTAATAGTCCAGCCTACTATCTTAGGTACAGATGAAGAGATCTGCTGGCTTCAAATTAGCTTCCAGCGCTCATCAGTAAGTTACCAAACCAAAACTCCCTGCCAAAACTCATATCCCTTTATCCTGAAATATTCCCAATTTATTATCTATAGTTAACAGATGATTCTACTCCAATATTAATATGTATTCAGCCAGTAGCAGGTCCCACCACCTGGTCAGTCAGTCATGGTAGGTGCATTGTCAACCAATGAAACCACATACCCAGGCTTCCCTTGGGCTCTGCAGCATTTCAGAAGAGACATGCCACAGTCCCAGCAGACCTAAGTTCAATCCCTTCCCTACTACTTTGCATCTGTGTGACCTCAGGCAGGTTTTTTAACCTCTCCAACTCACTACTCCTCTGCAGACTCAATCTCCTCAGATCAATCTCAGAAACAGTTTTGAATGTGAAGACCAGAAGAAAAATATATATGGTGGCAGGGTAGTTTGCGGGTGCCTAGGAGCCACCAGCAGCAATCAGCAGCCTTCGACAATTGTCAGTTTCCTTTCTGCCTCTTACCCTTGGTTACAGTGGTATTAATTACGGTTTTGTTCTGTGAACTGTTGAGTTGTCAGAGCTTGAAAGGCAATTATTTGAGAGAGACTCCTAGTGGACCCCTGGAGTCTTGGCCTATTGAACAAAGCAGAACTATTGAGCTTGCAAAGCTTGTGACCACCCAATAGGTAAAGGAGCATGACAGCTTTGGGTCAGTCTGAGTGCACTCCCCACCCCAACATCATGTGTGGGACTCATGTTTTTTACTGGATTTTTTAAATTTACATTTCAAATATTATCCCTTTCCTCGGTTCCCCCCAGAAGCTCCCATCTCATCCCCTTTCTCCCTCCTTCTATGAGGGTGTTCCCCCATCAGCCCACCCACTCCTGCCTCTGGGCTCTGGCATTCCCCTACACTGGGGCATAAAGCCTTCACAGGACCAAGGACCTCTCCTCCCATTGATGCCTAACAAGGCCATCCTCTGCTACATATATAGCTAGAGCCATGGGTCCCTCCATGTTTACTCTTTGGTTGGTGGTTTAGTCCCTGGAAGCTCTGGGGAGTCTGGTTGGTTGATATTGTTGTTCTTCCTATAGGGTTTCAAACTCCTTCAGCTACTTCAGTCCTTTCTCTACCTTGGAACCCCATGTTTAGTTCAATGGTTGGCTGTGAGCATCTGCCTCTGTATTTGACTCTTAATGTCCAATGAATGGTGTTGGGGTGGAACCTTCATGAAGTGGAACCTAGAGGAAAATGGGTATGCATGGGAACTTCATTCCACGAAAGCAATAAAACAGAGTTAACAGCTAGCTGTCCTAAGAGAGGATATCAAAAAAAGCTTGATCTTGTTCTGACATCTCCACCTCCCTTCCTTCTCTACTGCCAGGACAGCTATCACACGGTGTGCTTTCTAGTGTTGTGTCAACTCGACACAAACTAGAGTTATCTGAATGGAAGGAACCTCAATTGAGAAAACACCTCCATAAGGTCCAGCTGTAGGCCATTTTCTTAGTTAGTGACTGATGGAGGAGGGTCCATCCCTTTGGGGGTGGTGCCATTCTTGGACCCTTAGCCCTGCATCCTACAAGAGAGTAGGCTGAGAAGCCATGGAGAGCAAGCCAGTAAGTAGCCCCCTCCTTGTTTTCAGCCACAGTTCCTGCTGCCAGTTTCCTGATCTATTGGAGTTCCTATCCTGACTTCCTTCAGTGATAAGCAGTGCTGTGGAGATGTACATTAAATAAAGCCTTTCCTCACTGACTTGTTCTGCTAATGGTGTTCCATCCCAGTAATAGAAATCCTAAGTCAGACAATATATTGGTACCCTGTGAACTGTGAACACTAATTTTTTTGTATAGCATGGACCCAATTGGTTTTTATTGTCAACTTGACACAACTATGAGTCATCTGGGAAGAAGGGGTCTCAACTGAGGAATTGCCCACATCAGACTGGCCTGTAACCATATCTCTAGGGAATTGTCTTGAAGATGTTGATAGATGGGGGATTGTCTAGCCAATGTGGGCAGTGGCACTGCTGGGCAGGTAGTTCTAAGGAAGTTGGCTAGTCATTAGTCAGTAAGCAAGACAAAAGGAGGGAGATACTAAGCACCATCCATCTCTTCATGGTCTCTGCTTCAGTTCCTGTCCTGACTCCCCTCAATGATGAACTGGGGACTAGGAGTGAAAGCTAAATAAAACCCTTTCTCCTCTGTGATGGTTTGTATATGCTTGGCCCAGGGAGTGGCACTGTTAGGAGGTATGCCCTTGTTAGAGTAGGTGTGGCCTTGTTGAAAGATGTGTGTCATTGTGGGCGGGCTTTAAGACTGTCATCCTAGCTTCCTGGAAGCTAGTCTTTTCCTAACTACCTTCAGATGGAGTTGTAGAACTCTCAGCTCCTCCTGCACCATGATTGACTGGACACTACCATGCTCCCACCTTGATGACAATGGATGGAACCTCTGAACTTGTAAGCTAGCCCCAATTCAATGTTGTCCTCATAAGAGTTGCCTTGGTCATGGTGTCTGTTCTCAGCAGTACAACCCTAACCAAAACAGTCCTGAAGTTGCTTTTTGTCACAGCAACAGAAAGCAAGCTAGGACACATACACAGCTTCACTTTGTTATAGCAATGCTGAATGGACTGGGCATACAGTTGTAGTCTACAGCTGCAGCAGTGGCCTCTGCTTTACTCAAACCTCAGTGCCTCTGTGCCTTTGGAGATCCACTCCCACACTGGCTCTGGGCTTGGCAGTATAACTTGTCTGGAATGCTGAACAATATAAATAAAGGTGACAGGGTTAGGGACTTACAAAATGCTCACACCTGAGAACATGGCCAACATTATGGGAGTTTGCAACCAGCATTTCAACAGGACTAGGCTATCCCACTGGAGGAAGCAAGAGTGTGAGAAAACGACAAGCCCACATTCCTAGCTGGCCCTTCCAAGACACATGAGCCAGCCAAACCCAGTCCAAAATGATAAACTGACCATATAGCCACTCAGTTCACAAAGTGCTAGTGTGTTTTTAATGAAGCAAAACGAACTAACAGACAGAGGTGCTATCCCACACCTTCCACACCTTGAGTTGGGATCCTGGCTGGGGAGAAAATGATGTTCATATAAAGTTGTATGCTGGATGAAAGCTAAAACTGAATATGTGCTTAGTTCTCAGGGAAGCCCTCTGAAGGGGAAATTGTAATTGTCCTTAAACACAAGCTCACCCTACCCAGAAATCATTTACTAAATATCTAACAAGTTCCAGCACCATGCAGGTACATCCTCGGGTCAGTATCTATGCCTTTTGTGGCTATACCTCCCACCTACAGATAGGACATCTCCATAGGCAGACAAGGTTAATGCCTCACCTAGACTCAGCCTGAAAGGAAGTGGCAGTGCAGGAATCTAAATCCAAGCATCCAGTCTTTACCACATAGTCTGTTTATATTTAGGACAACTTGATGTAAAATTTAACAGGCATCTGATGGAACTATTCTTAAGTCCTGTATGTCAGCTAGAGGAGAGCAGTGTAGAAGCTCCTCACTGAGTGCTCATTCTTCCTGTCAAAGAGCATAGGTGCCTGAACCCCATTTATTGTGCAGTCTCTGAGATGGGGAGGTCTCTTGTTTGATGATGATGACAGGAACAAGTGGGAAAGACCCTTCACTTCACCTTCTAGTGACACCTCTATCATCCAGTAGACTCAAGGAAAACAACACCAGGAGTAGGGGCAGCCCACTATACCCGTCTGTCAGCAATTACAGCATGAAGCAGGATGAACAAGGAGAAGGAAATACTACCTGTAGAAATTTTTTCTAATTCTCTCAACAGCCAACACAATCCCACTATATGTACCATCCCCCTCTCCTACATTCAGACTTTGTGGGAGCCAGTTCCATTTCTTGGTACCTATAAATAGAAAGGATATATATATATATATATATATATATATATATATATATACACACATATATATACATATATACACACACACATACATATATGTGTGTATATATTATTACTATATATATTGTTATTATTATATAATATATACATTATTGACTGCAGTGACATGTGTCAGGGAGCTTCATGCATGTTGATGAGATTATATTTGAGATGTGCTTAGAGACCCTCAAAACTGGGAAATGTGAGCAGACAAGGAACTGACTAGCAGTGAATATTCATCAGACTATTATTAAGGACCCTGCTAATTGCCCTCCATGCATCTTCATTGGTTGAGTCTCTCAATAATGCTGGTAAGGAAAAACTATTGGTTCCCTCATTTTAGAGTTGGAGTGATGAGTCTGGTGTCTCATGCCTGGAATCCCAGCACTTGGCAGAGGTTGAGGAAGTGGAGTTAAGAAAAGTTATGAGGCCAGGGCTTTCCTGACCTGCATAATGGGGCCCTGCCAAGACTGGAATAAAAAGAATGGGAGGGAGCAGACAGACAGACAGACAGACAGACAGACAGACAGACAGACAGACAGTGACTGAAATGAGGACAACAGAGACAGATGGAGGAAGGAATGGGAAAGGAGACTAGCCAAGCATGTGCAGTTTTATCTGAAATCCCATAGCTGTGACAGGCTGGATTCAAATCTTTGTAACTTGATACTGAGGGACAAATTTTTAAGGAGGTGGCCTTTATCTGTTCAGAAAACATAACAAATGGAATAGATAAGGGTACATGCATTCAAAGGGTCCATTTTCTTCAACCTGGAAATGCAAGCTAGCGTGAACACTCCCAGTCTGGCAGTGGTATTAAATGAAGTCAGCTATACAGTCAGTCATGCATCGCTAGAAAACTCCCTGCGGAGCGACTTAATAGATGGTTTTGTCTGCGAGCATCAACTGCTTATAGAGATCTAGCGGACTTGAGCTGCCTAGGCTGTGGTACTACCTGTGGCTTCTAGGGGGTAAGCTAGGATAGCCTGTTAACAACATGAACAGTATTGGCAATGATACTCAAAACATCGGAATATCCAAAAACAGCTAAAGATAGGAAAGGTACAGTTAATAGAAAGATGTAGAGATTTTTAAAAATGGTTCATCTGTGTATGGCCCACAAGACCAGAAGTCACTCTGTATATCTGTGTCTGATAAAAAAGGATCCGAAAGGCCAGGACAGATGTGATGGCTACAGAGTCTCTGCCTCAGCTGCACTGAAATTACTTAATTTCTTTTCTTTACTTGATAATAACTTGACCTTGGCTTACTGCAACACATAAGTTTATAAATATTTCTTTCCAGAAAACTGAGTCTAGTGATAATACTTACAAAACTTTGAATGGCTGTGAAAAAAAACTCCTTGCTTGTCTAGTATGTGAAACCTTATGCACACACACACACACACACACCACACACGTATACACACACCACACGTATACACACCACAAATCACTTTACATCCTTACTCCAAGACTTTTTTTCTATTTTTTTCTTTTCCAACTATTTTATTGTTCTTGCTTTTGTCAAAATGTCGGACACAAACATACCCATTATCCTAGGTCAACAGCAACGCATCTCACCTCTCTTTCCAACCAGAAGAAATAAAAGTAATTAAGAGAGAAGGAGAGGGAGGAAAAGGAAATGGAGAGAGAGAAAAGAGACAGAGACAGGAGAGACAGAGAAAGATGCACATAGATAGATAGATAGATAGATAGATAGATAGATAGATAGATAGATAGATAGATAGGTAGATAGGTAGATAGGTAGATAGGTAGATAGGTGGGTGGGTAGACAGACAGACAGACAGACAGTCTTTGGGGCAACAACTTAATGTATAGAGCCGTTGTCTGTGATAACAATGCCCTCTTCTGAATTCCCTCTTGAAGGTCCTGTCTGAACATGACATATGGCTAACATTTTAATGAGTACATGTTCACTTTGTGCACCACATGTGTGCAGTGACTACAGAAGCCAGAAGAGGACATCAGATTGCTTAGAACTGGAGACATAGATGGTTGTGAGCCACCTTGTCAGTGCTAGAACCCAAACCTAGGTCTTCTGCAGGAGCACAAGTGTTTCTTACTGCTGAGACAGCTCTCCAATCCATTAATTTTTTTAAATAAAGAAACAGCACATCCTAAAATAATAAAAACTCACTGTAGCTAATGCACAAACCAATTACATAGTTGCTTGCTGATTACCATTATCAACAGGACATAATTGTATACTGTGCTTTTCTATGACTCCATATATGAATTACTGCAAATTCACGAGCAGGGACATCATAATAGTTATCAATCACCAGATTATAGGAGGAGTTTCTTAGCTCCATCATGGACTACCACCAATGTAGTCTTTCATTGATCAAAGCATTATAATACATGCAACATACAATGGTACTATAAGTATAGTCCCAAGCCACTAACAGTTAATATACAGTGGGTATTTAATATCTAGAACTTCAAAAAACAAAAATAGATAGATAGATAGATATATGCATTCATGCATACATACATACATACATACTGTTGTGGTGACTTTAACTACTCTCATCCAAGGTGGCACCAATAACTCTACCCATCTCTACTCACATCTTTCATCTGGTTTAAAATGACTGCCACAACCATCCTCTCTTTCCAACCAGAAGAAGAAGTAAAAGAAAAAAAGAGAAGAAGAAGAAAATGAAGAGAGAGCGATGCACGTGGCTCTCTTAAAGACTAGTTCTCACATTTTTTGCACATACCTATTTTATTTACCTGCCATTGGTCAGGATTTAGTCACATGTCCATATTCATTTGTGAAGGAGGCTTAAATTTGTAGTCCTTATTTCAAGGGACTATGGATGAAGCAAAGTGGGAGGCAAGATGCTGAGAGAATGGACACTGGTGGTTGGCAGGATGGACAGCCTCTGTCACGAACTAGCAAGAAAGGCCCTTCATGGTCTGTTCCTTTTGTCTTCAACAGCTCCCCAGGCTCATGTCAGCTGACATCTTTCTCACCATGGCATGCATGCTTCACCTCTGCAGTAATGTCACCCCATAGTCTTGTTCTTGCCTTTGCTTCTGCACAGCCCCTTTCCTTGCTAGTGCATCACCTCTGTCTGTTTTCAAGCTTCATTCTCCAGTAGTTGCTCAAACCACTCTTGTACTCCATGACACTGTATTGTCCTCTCATGTTGAGACAAGACATTATGCAACTGTTTGCTCACTGTTCTCCCCTGATGGGCTGTAAGTGGCTCCAGGATCATTCCTAGTCACCTCCATCCCTCCCTGCAGAACTTCCCAGTCCCTACCTAGCACAGAAAGGTCTTGAAAAATTCCATGATAACACAAACTCTTTGCAGCTCTCCGCTGGCAAAAGTTAAGCAGGTTATCACTGGGATTAGGCATGATTGGATGTGTTTGTTTTCAAAATACACTTTGTAAACTAATACAATTTATATATCTCTAATATTAATGTTCTAAGAAGGAAATACACCTAGAGGTTTTACATTCATGTGTCATTCATTCTATATTGTTCCTAAAAGGAACCATTCTAGGGAAAGGTGGGAAAGTGTGTGCAGGTATTATACATGATAATATATGTGCACACATATGTCTGTGCACATTCATGTGTGTGTGTGTAGGTCAGAGATTAGACTCTGGTAAAGGCTTTGTATTTTATTTTATGTTTGCATTTGTGTGTATGTCTGTATCAGTATGAGAGTAAAAATGTGGGGGGTACATATGCATGAGTGTGTGTGTGTGTGTGTGTGTGTGCGCGCGCGTGCGCGTGCGCGCATGCATGTAAGCAAGAGGTTGATGTCAAGTGTTATCCTAAATTACTCTGTACCTTGCACACTGAGCCAGGGTTTCTCATTATAACCCAGAGCTCACCAGTATGTGTAGTTTGGCTAGTCAGCTTGTTCTAGAGGCATTCTGCCTTCACTTCATTTTCACTAGGATCATAGGTAGGCCACCACGCCTACCTACCTTTTATTAGGTCCTAAAGTGTTTAACTTTGATTCTCATTCTTTCAGAGCAAGTACTTTACCATCTCCCAGCCCTCATTTTTTGTTTTTGTTTTTGTTTTTGAGACTGAGTCTCTCACTGGGACTTAGAGGTCCTCAGTAGGCTATATTGGCTGGTGAGTGAGTCCTGGGAATCTGCCTGTCTCTATCTCTTCAACAAGTGTGCACTCACACTGGGTTTTCAACAGGGATGCTTAACCCACACCCTTATTCACATTTGCATGGCAGGTACTTTACCAAGTGGGCTCATTCTTACCCCCAAACGAATCATTTTTATTAGTGTCTTTTTCTTGCTCCCAGAGATGATGAATATGCAAACAGATATGAATATATGCTAACTTCCCTCTGGGTCCTCTGCTAAAGTTAGATCCTTCTGTTCCCAGTGTGCTTTACACTCTCAGTGAGCATCATCTACCAACCCTAACCTGTCAGGAAAGGGAGCACCCTCACTCCCCTTCCACAAGGGCACTGCACCCCACTGTGTGGATGTGTCTTTGCCCCTAGTCACACATCCCCTCATTGTCACCACAGACAATGCTGTTGATGTCATTTCATATACAGAGAAATGAATCTAAAATATGCTCCCCAAATGAAATCTCTGTCTAAAAGGGAAAATACATTTGTCACTTTGTGACTTGGCATTTTTAAAGTCTGAAAAGAACCCCAGTGTGAAGAAGGTTACCTTCCAAGAGTCTCTCTCTCTCTCTCTCTCTCTCTCTCTCTCTCTCTCTCTCTCTCTCTCTCTCTCTCCCTCTCTCTCTCTAGCAATCTTTTCTGAGGAGATAAACCATGAAGATATTTGGGGCAGATGAGCTCACTGTCATTGGGCTGTTCTGTCACATTGGCGGTGGCTTGGGCCGGGGGGGGGGGGGCCGGGGTGAGAAATCACTAAGCTTAGCCCTTTCTTACGAATGCAAGGCACTTCAGCCTAGTGACTGCCTGGCATTTACCAAAAGGCCATTCTGCTTTGGGTTTGTAGCGTGACAAGCTTTGCATGGAGTTAGAGACAAAATGACAAGTTTCTCACATTGAAGACACTTTTCTGGAAGCAGGAGACTGGCTTCTCATTCAGCTGAGAGAGCTTTGAAAACATTGTAGCAGATTAAACTGTGGGACCATCTGTGGCTCCATCCCTGTTTAGGAGGGGACAGGCAGAAATAGACTCTCTGGACCTCAGCAAATATACCAAAGCCTCTCTGGACCTCAGCAAATATACCAAAGCTGGGCCTTGAAGCAGGACATCAGAGTCCTGTGCCAACCGGATATCTGTCTCTGAGATACAAGTTCCCGTTACCACTTAGAACAAGTGCCTGAACTGGCTGGTCAAACATCCTTGCTGGTCTCCAAGAAGCTGATGAGCAGGCTTAGGAACCTGTTCAAACACACTCAGGTCAGAACTACTAAGGATTAGAAAGAGGTCAATACTTCAATCTGCTTCAAAGCAGCCAGAGTGCCCACCAGTCCCTGCCAAAGTCCCTGAAGTACCTGCTACTCCCATTCTGTGGACCAAGGCACACAGGACCACTGCTGGCCTAGACAGAAAACTGAGTGCATCCCATAGCAGTAAAAGTGTGACCCCTCCATTGGGCTTTGGGTGTACTAGAACCACATGTGTATTAAAGAGACAGAGTTTTTGAGGCAGAGTTATGAAGAAAGGAATGCTTGTTTTCATGGTTCCTCAATGTTTTTTCTTTTTTCTTTTTTGCATGTTTCTCTCTTCCCAACAGTCCACTGTCCTTGCCCTCTGGACCATGGCCATTGACTGCCACCAGATCAACAGCTTTCATTGATTTTTATCCTAAACAAAGTGACAGCAATGACCCTTTTCCAGTGAAGGCAGACCCGAGGCCGCTCTCATCCAAATCTTTCTCTGCTCCCCCTCCATGTCAAACAGAACTGGACTCTTCCCCAGCCTCTACTCTCTGCCACATCAGGCTTCCTAGCTGCTCCTAGATTGCCAGAATCTTGCCTCTGGCCTTAGCATGTGCTGAGCTCCCTGTCTGAGGGACTTTTCATCCTTATAACCACATGGCTCACAGCCTCTGGGAGTTTCTCTTACTGAGCTCTTGTCTAATCATCCTGTTCTAAAAAGCACTTAATATTCTTTTCATTGGAATGTTTGCCTCTCCCAACTTCTCTCCACGGTAGTTCCTGCCATCCATATATATGTGTATTTTACACACACACACACACAATATATATATATACACATACAAATGCACATATATACATACACATGTAAATTACATATGCATATACATGTATGTACATGGATATGTATATGTATATAAAATTTATTTTGCTTTCTGACTTCTTCATCATGTTCCCATATCACACACACAATGCGGTGCCTGGGGCATTGAAGGCCCCACAGATTTACTTAGTAAGTTACTACTGGAAGGGAGGGATGTAGTCTCACAAGAGACTCGATCTGTCTGCTTACCAAAGAAGTCGGCTAGAAATCTATGCACATGTACTGTCTCCACCTGTCCCACAGGCAGCAGAAATAGTGGATTATCCATGCTGCATTTGGGAGAAGGCTAGGGTTTCACACAGAGGCAGCTCTCTAAGGAGGACATGTTATGACAGTACCCAAGGGACAGCAGTTTTGGTTAGCTTTTTCTTGAATGTACTTCTCCTCATGACTCCTAACTATAATACCAGACTTAGGGAGGTGTCAGTACAGATGACATGGAATGTCTGAGACCCAGAGCTCACAGACTGTGTCAAACGCCTGCAGGTGGACTCATCCCTCGATGCCAGCCAAGTATGACCAAAGCACCTGGCCTTCTGCAGCCTGAGTGGTGAAAAGAGCATGATGAGGCATTGTGCTCCTTCACCAAAGCCATGATTTCCCATTAGTTAATATGTGATAGTAAGGCCAGAGGACACTAACGTTCAGATTATACACAGACACAGATATATATGCATGTGGTCTAACACACATACATGTACACACATACACACACACACACACACACACACACACACAGTGAGTGGAATTGAATATGGAATAAAAAACTGGTAAAAACATAAAACAGCAGACAAGACTTGGGAATGGAGATTTCTCCTGGGTCCTAGATTGTTGCTTTCCTTTCATCACCTTTACCTACAGCAACTAGAACGCTAGTGTGACTTGTGACTTAAGCACCTGTCTTAGTCAGGTTTCTATTCCTGCACAAACATCATGACCAAGAAGCAAGTTGGGGAGAAAAGGGTTTATTCACCTTACACTTCCACATTTCTATTCATCAAAAGAAATCAGGACTTCTCACACGGGGGTAGGAACCTGGAGGCAGAGGCTGATGCAGAGGGGTGGTGCTATGGGGAGTGGGGGGTGTTGCTTACTGGCTTGCTTCCCCTGGCTTGCTCAGCTTGCTTTCTTATGGAACCTAGGACTACCAGCCCAGGGATGGCACCACCCACCATGTGCCCTCCCACCCTTGATCACTAATTGAGAAAATGCCTTACAGTTCATAGAGCTCATGGAGGCATTTCCCTGAGAGAGGCTCCTTTCTCTGCAATGACTCTAGCTTGTGTCAACTTGACACACAAAACCAGCCAGTATAGCACCCAAATTGGGCATAGTAGTTTGAATAAGAATGGCTCAGAGACTCATATACTTGAATGCTTAGTCCCCAATGGGTGAAAATGTTAGAGAAGGATTAGGAGGCATGGCCTTGTTGGAGGAGGTATGTCACTGGCAGTGGGCTTTAAACTTTCAGAATCTCAGGCCTAGTCTTGCTCGCTCTTTCTGCCCACTGCCTGCTGATCAGTACATAAGCTTTTAGCAATGCCATGCCTGTCTGCTGCCATGAACCTTCTCATTATGAAGGTGGACTGACCCTCTGAAACTGGAAGCAAGCTATCAATTAAATGTTCCCTTTATAAGTTGCCTTAGTCATGGTGTCTCTTCATGGCCATAGAACAGTGAGTGAGGAAAATACCAAGTCACTCCTAATCTTGCTTCTGCTCTAAAAATGTAATAAACCCTACTGATTCTTACTTCACAATCTCTCTCTCTCTCTCTCTCTCTCTCTCTCTCTCTCTCTCTCTCTCTCTCTCTCTCTCTCTCTCTCTCTCTCTCACACACACACACACACACACACACATGCCATGGGCTTGTATATCCATGTCCAGACATGCAGGTATGCAGCAGAAAGCATGTCTAAAGAAAACAAGCAGTGAGTCTCCAGGCTTTGGTGTACTGAGATGCTCTTAGTTTGCTTCTTGATACTAAGGACCATGTATATGGTGCCCAGACTAGCAG
This sequence comes from Mastomys coucha, assembly GCF_008632895.1. Lineage (NCBI taxonomy): Eukaryota > Metazoa > Chordata > Mammalia > Rodentia > Muridae > Mastomys > Mastomys coucha. Next base: position 931,513 of record NW_022196913.1, on the reverse strand, counting down.
CAGCAACAGCAGCATCCAAAGTTACTTCACAGAAGCTTTGCAAGTGTTCGCCCAGTGATCTATATTTGAACACCCTCATTAGTCTGATGCTCCCAAGATAAACAACCACTGCTTTTGAATAGCAAGAGAGCATGTTGGAAGAAAAAGAGCATCCAAAACTAGCAAAACCTGGGCTGGTGGAATGATTCAGTTAGCAAAGCACTTTGCTTCATAAGGTAGGTGTGAGGACTCAACTTGGATCCCCAGAACCCCCATGCAAAGCCCTGATGGAAGCCTTGATGGAGTGTGCCTCAAACTGTGAGTGCCAAAGACATGATGGCAAGTGTTTGTAACCTCAGTACAGGGAGGCAGAGACAGAAGAGCTCAGAATCTTGCTGAGCAACCAGCCTAGCCTATGTGGTGAGTGTAGGGCCTGTGAGAGACACTGTCTAAAGATGCAGGATGGACAGCATCTTCAGAATCAGACATGAGGTTGTTGTCTGCCCTCCATGTACACACACATATGTGTACCTAGTCTCTCTCTCTCTCTCCTCCCTCTCTTCTTTCACACACACACACACACACACACACACACACACACACACATACAGATGCACACAAGCTAATAAGACTTTAATATCAAGTTGTGCAGTGCATATGACTTTAATGTACAGGCTATGAGATAAGCGTGTACAAGGAAAAAGGATCACTCCAGAAGAGGGGTACACCCCACTACTTCCCCAGCACTGTGAGCTTATCCCAATCCAGCTGTTCCTGTCAAGCTGACATGAAACAAATTAACAGTGCCACCAGTTTCCCAAGGAGCAGATGTCTCTGCCGTACTCACAGCAAGCAATATCATCGCTTGCATGAATTGACCTGGCTGTTTAGACCCATAAGAGTGGCGAGGCCTAAATGGACCTGGGAGACTGAATTATGCTTCACTTGCTCTTAGCTGTCTTCATCCCACTGCCTACCCCAGTGTAACTCTGATGTGTGGGAAATACAGAACTGCTCAGGAGCAATTCAGACATACAGGGTGTGGCTGACTTTTGTGAAGGGAAAAAACAGTTGCCCTTCTGTCTTAGTCAGAATGAGGAGTTGAATGAGGAGTCTCATTGATACCATCAACACCTGCCCCTCCTGCTGCAAGGCTCAAGATCAGAGAGAAAATCACACCAGAAATGCAAGCTGACTCATGTCATTCCCCTACCTGGGCTTCATGATGTCTTGCCACCATACTTAGAATACAGTCTCCATGTCCTCAACAGAAAAAAGCAAACTGTATTTAACCAGGGCTGGGGAGGTGACTCAGAGGGTAAAGTTCTTGCTGGGCAAGCATGATGAGCTGACTTTGGGGCCCCAGCACCCACACAGAGCCAGGCACAGTAGCTCATGCCTATCACCCCAGCTCAGTAAGGGAGGACCCCTGGAGACTAGAAGGCCACCTACCTATATAGCCACAGTAGCAAAAAGATAAGATTCTGATTCAAGTAAGATGGAAGGCAAGGACCAATAACCAAGCTCTACACCAGCACTATGGTAAGCACATGCCTGCACTCACACATGGAAGCACACACCTTAAATATGTCAATACATACTCTTAGACTTCTTCCATTTTAGAACTTTAATGAGCAAAGGTCTTTAATAGACCTCTCATAAGGAAACCGTACAAATGGAGACAAGCATGTGAAAAGGTGCAGATCATTCAAGAAATGCAAATCCAAGCCTTGGTGAGAGACTGCCTCACACGCATTGTGATGACTGCTGCAAAGCAAGAGCAAGAGAAAAAACAAAGACTGAGCAAAATCCAGAAAATATGAACACTTGGGGTGATACAGAAAAGTTGGACTGTGGTGAGCTGCCCGTGAGAATAGGAACCAAGGGCAGCCGTTCTGGGAAATGGTTGATCCTTCTGCAATGGCATTTAAACAATAAACAAGATCTGGCTATCCCATTTCTGCTGTATGTCCAAAAAACCTAAAAGCAAGAATCTGCATGTCAGAACTTCTACAGCATTGCTCCCAGCAACCAGGAGGCAAAACAGCTCAAATGTCCATTGACAGATGAATGGATAAGCAACGTGTGGGATCCACCCAGTAGAAGAAATCCAGACACTTGCCACAATATCCTCTCCTACCTGAGAACACACATTTCTCCAGGTACCTGATCATCCTGAACCAGACCTTGCATCCCAGCCTCCTTTGCAGTTAAATGTGGCATGTGGTGACAATCAACACATCATGGGCCTCATTGGCAGCCTTTTAATCTCCCTGAAAAGACAACTTTGATGCTCAAGAGCATGGTTACCATGGAAATGGCATGTTATAAAAATACTGCAAAGCTACAAGTGGGGGAGGGGCTAGGGACCCAAAACCACCAAAAAGCCACCTGCTGACTGATCAGCTAATATTCATTTTGGGGTGTGTGCAAGGAAAGATAGCTTTGAGCAATCATTCATGCAGAGTTGTTCTGAGTAAAACAGCCAGAATAGCTCATTAATAAGCAGCAGGATCAGAAAGTTTTTTTAGCTGGGCCCAAGGTTGCGCAGCTGTCATCCCAGCCCTCAGGAGGCTAACACAGAAGGGTTGTGAGTTTGAAGAGTTGTGAGTTTGCTTCATTGAGTTCCTATCTAAAATAAAATGAATACAAACATTCCAATCTCCTCATTCTCTGCTTTTACATTCATCTCTTTTACTTCCTATAGTCTGTAATGTATTTTGTCATTTTAAAGCACTGGTTTTAGTGTGTTTCCCCTCTAGATGGCAACCTCCTTTGACAAGCAAACTATTCCTTGCTTGTTACTATGTGTTTATGTGCTTAAAGCATGCTTGATAACGATTTACACTATACAAATAAGTGAATGTCTGAATGTGAGCCTGGTTCTCAGTAATATGTGCTATTCAGGACTGTTCTCCACTGAATTGCTACAAAAAGAGTTTTTTTCTTTAGTTGCTCCCCACTTGATGGTCTCAGTACTGCTTGAAACCAGAACACTATCTTGTGGAATCTCTTAAGGCACTGCTTGAGTGCTATGATGCCTGTCCAGTTTCAGGGCACCCAACACCCTCGCTTAGGCATGCAGGCAGGCAAAACACCAATGTACATGAAATAAAAATAAGTAAGTTATTTTGTAAAATGTGACCTCTAGTAATTTTTAAACATGCAAATGTATGTTGCGTTATTGTCCTAGTTTGTCTTTTATTGCTGTGAAGAGACACCATGACCACAGCAACTCTTACAAAGATAAACATTTAATTGAGGTTAACTTAGAGTTTCAGACATTTAGTTCATTATCTTCATGGCGGAAAACATGGCAGAGTGTAGGCAAACATGGTGCTAGAGAATGAGAAAGTTTTACTTTTTGATCCTTGAGCAGCAGAAGGTGACTGTGTGTAGGAGGCCTCAAAGCCCAAAACCTCACTCACACAGTGACATACTTCCTCCAACAAGGCCATGCCTACTCCAACAAGGCCACAATTCCTGATAGTGCCACTCCCTATGGGCTAAGCATTCAAGCACATGAGTCTCTGGAGCCCATTTCTAAACCGACACAGTTATAGACAGTACCATCTTGGGCTATTATGACTACTGTATTTCAGCCACATAACCAAAGTGTGATGCATAAACCATTTGGTGAGTTTTGCAAGCACATGCATGTTCAATTAACTTCAAATGTTTACTGACATCATAACACAACTTTACTGTGGAAGGGCAACCGTGGAAGCTCTGTACAATTTTGTTTCATAGCCTGGTAGCTAAGCTGAAGCTACTTCAAAAGGCAACACATTACAAAAAAGAAAGGACAAAGGGCACAGTTATATCAGAGACAGTGAAACATGTAGGAAGAACAGGAATCTTTTCTACATATTATGTAGCACTATTTGCACTGCTAATCCTGGGGACAGATGCTGAGATGATGAGGATGCTGAGATGCTGAGGATGCTGAGATGCTGAGGATGCTGAGGATGCTGAGGATGCTGAGGATGCTGAGATGCTGAGGATGATGAGGATGCTGAGGATGCTGAGATGCTGAGGATGCTGAGGATGCTGAGGATGCTGAAATGCTGAGGATGCTGAGGATGCTGAGATGCTGATGATGCTGAGGATGCTGAAATGCTGAGGATGCTGAGGATGCTGAGATGCTGAGATGCTGAGGATGCTGAGGATGCTGAGGATGCTGAGGATGATGAGGATGATGAGATGATGAGGATGCTGAGGATGATGAGATGATGAGGATGCTGAGATGCTGAGATGATGAGATGATGAGATGATGAGATGATGAGATGATGAGGATGCTGAGGATGCTGAGGATGCTGAGATGCTGAGGGTGCTGAGGATGCTGAGGATGATGAGGATGCTGAGATGCTGAGATGCTGAGGATGCTGAGATGCTGAGGATGCTGAGATGCTGAGGATGCTGAGATGCTGAGGATGATGAGGATGCTGAGATGCTGAGGATGCTGAGGATGCTGAGATGCTGAGGATGCTGAGGATACTGAGATGCTGAGGATGCTGAGATGCTGAGGATGCTGAGATTATGAGGATGCTGAGATGCTGAGATGTTGAGGATGCTGAGATGCTGAGGATGCTGAGATGCTGAGGATGCAGAGATGCTGAGGATGATGAGGATGCTGAGATGCTGAGATGATGAGGATGCTGAGATGCTGAGGATGCTGAGATGCTGAGGATGCAGAGATGCTGAGGATGCTGAGGATGCTGAGATGCTGAGGATGCTGAGGATACTGAGATGCTGAGGATGCTGAGATGTTGAGGATGCTGAGATTATGAGGATGCTGAGATGCTGAGATGTTGAGGATGCAGAGATGCTGAGGATGCTGAGATGCTGAGAATGGTGAGGATGCTGAGGATGCTGAGGATGCTGAGATGCTGAGATGCTGAGATGCTGACTAAAGCATAGGCAGTATGTGGTCCTTGTTTCATTCACATCAGAATGGAAGCTGGGATCAGGGACAATTACAGAAAAGAGAAAGCAACAATAAGAAATGTGAGTTAAAAAAATGTCTACATATGAGAAACTAGAGGAAGGCAGGGAGAGAAAGCAGGAGACAGGTCTTAGGAGCTGCTAGCATTGACACTTCCTAGGGACTTAATGGAAAGCAGACTCTTGGACCCATTCCAAGCTCAGTTTCTATCCAAGACTTTACTCTTCACCAGGTCTCCAGAAGACACTTCAGTAAGCCTGATATTTCCAGGAAGTAGATTTCACCACTTGTCTTGGCAGAAGCCTAAGCAAGCATCCTTCCTCTGCCCCAGCGACTCGTTTTTATTGTTCATTTTGAATTATCCCAAAGATATGAGAAAGGCCCATCCTCTGTCACCTTGGAGCCTCAATGTCAACAAAGACTTCCTTCTGCCCTTTGTCCTAAACCAAATCACCACCCCACTTCACCCCCAATGATCCCATGACCTCTGTAGAGTGGACTGGTAGACACAACTTTTAATCTAGCACTTTGTAAATGAGTTACTCACAGTGAAGACACAATATGAGGAAGCAACCGACATCTGAGTGTGTTTTACTTTCCAAGTTCCGATGATAAATGAGGAGTAAACGTGCTGGCCTGTAACCCTGACTCCTCGGGAGGATGACGCAGGAGGATCTGAGCTACATAATGAGTTCCAGGACAAACTAGTAAATGTGGCCAAATGTGAGCTCATGAGAAAAACAAAAGGTGGGAGGTAGATTACTGGCCTAGGGTGTGGTCATCCTGAGGTTCAGTCCACAGCACTCCTAAATAAGCAAACTCATGAACAAAATATTAGGGGGGGGCAGGTGGGAGTTGCTTTTAGAAGCATCAAGTTATTATTGACTCTCTATTATGCTCTTAATGAAAATAAAACCTAAAAGTAAAGGAGAAATAATGTCTTTGATAGGAAAGTTGGAAGCCCCCATCCCAACCAGGGTCCCCAATTTTAAGGTTTCCCTGTTCTTTTCATCACAGCACTAATCATACTGGAAACCATGTATACACAGGAATTTACTGGTGCAGTATTAATTCTCCTATCTAACAATAAACTCCTTTATTGCAAAACCCTTGACTCTCTTTCCATCTCTAACAGGTCAGGTTTCTACTAGCACATTTGGGAAATATCTGGTGAAGGCTAAACATCCAAGAAGTACTTTATAATTACAAAGTATTTACTATGCTTTTTACTTTTGGAAATGAAACTAGGTCAATAGATGCTACAGAACAACAGACAGCAAGAGAAAGGGTCTACACTCTGGGGGTAAGGGGGCTGGAGCCTTATTGTGTAGACAGAGCTCTCAAAATGGGTCAAAAATCCTATGAGTTGAGATTAGGGTCAAAACTCCACCTGTCATGCCAGAGAAGGAAAATCAATATACTGCATAAAAACTTAAATGTTAGTCAACCCATAGCCAATCAGAAGTAATAAAGAAAGAAAAAGGTATGATTCAACATTTTTAAACACAAGCATTTATAGAGATGTTTTTCCCCAAAGACGACTAAAGGAAAAAAATCCCTATCCGAACCAGGTAAAAGTTTAGCCAACACACAAGCGAGTCCTTAAATCTTTTGTTCTTGTTTTCCAAGGTTGAGTGACAACCCATGCTATCTCTTTAGGTCTTTAGGTCTTTAGGTCTATCATATTGTGCTTTCTTCAAGTCCATATCTACCAGAACCATCTCACCTAAAAACAGCAGAGGAGTAGATGAAGGTAGACACGGGTGAGGAGCCCCTGCACACGGCTTACTTTCTCCGCAGAGCTGCAATCTTAATTGTTCGGTTGAACACATTAGTAGGCCATACTACTCTTGTCCTAAATAAATAAATAAGCTCTGCAGAAATGAACAGATGGAGGGAAAATTTCAAAGCAGCATGTGGGCGTCTCAGGCCCAAATCCCATTAACAGATAACGTGATTTCTAACAGCAGTTCTCACACATAGCTTTGGAAACTTCCAAGTTATATGTAACAGGGAGTAATGTGGGCCCTCTCCCCCAAAACTATCTGAATTGCTCTCAGGGACATGATGCTCTTGCACCTGGTTCCAGTTTCTGTCAGGAGTCCATGTGTTAGAGCCAGCCTGGAGGGTTTAGACAGCAGCCTTATTCTCTGCTTTACTAAAGATGTAACAAGTTCTGCAAGGATGTAGACAGATTGTAGTACACTGGAAACAACTTTCTGGAAATCCTGCAAGATTGGGTAACTTAGAGCACATGGCCTCCATGTTGGAACAAAATGAGAGAATACAGACCCAGGCTAGCACTGGAATACTGAGACACTCCTACCTAACATGGTAGCAAAGCCACAGACAGAGTAATCAAGACTGGGGTCACTGATGGACGTTAGAAAGAATCCTGGGACGCACACACAAGCATGCAAAAGAGGTCCTAAGACCTAAGTGGGAAGAGAGGAATTCATGACATGGGCTCTTAGGGAAAAGATAGTTATTTCTTTGCCTTTTCTCCCCTCACTTTGATAGTGGAAGTCTGAGCTGCCCCATCAGCACTTGGGTAGAAACAAAGGCTCTTAAATAAGCTCAGTGACTCTCCTGAAACTGGGTTATGATCTGTAGACAAAAGTCTATAGACAAAGGTTAGAAAGTTGACTCAGCAGGTAAGATGCACTAGCTGTTCTTCCAGAGGACCTGGGTTCAATTGCCAACAACCACTTGGAGGCTCACAACTGTCTCTACCTCCAGTTCCAAAAATTTTCAATGTTTTCCTCTGGCATCCATGGGATCCAGAAACACAAATGGAGCACAGATATACATGTAGGCAAAAGACCCAATACCAAAAATAAAATAAAATAAAAATCTATAGACAGTCAAAGTTGAAGAAAGTCTCTACTATTCCCTCTGGCCCTTGACCTGAACACAAGCCTCATCACTTCATTCATGTTTGAATGACTCAGAAAATGGAAAAATATTATGACAAATGATTGTCTACATGAGAGCAGGTGAGCTGTCATCGGAGTACAGGAAGAAGTGGTTATGTTAACTGGAATGTATTACACCACAATAAAATTAGCTCCTATGTTACATCTTGCTAGACACACACACTCCCATTGTTCAGCTTCAGCTGCCTCAAAATGCCTATCTCACTCCCCTGAAACACATCCTCACAGCACCCAGTTCAAACCTCACAGCACCTCACCCACTGTAAGCAAGCATTTAATGTGTTGTCATTATATACCCCATGGTGCCTCTGTGTCAGAGTATGAACCCTGTGAGTCTAGTTTATCACAAGAGTCCAAACAGTATTTGTGGTCTGACTCCAGACTCATGGCTGGAATCCTGCCAACCTTATTCCTGAAGGGAAGGACTGGACCTGGATGACTGAGTAAATGAGTCAATGAATCAATGACATTCAGTAAGAGGAAGGGTTTTACAGCAGGCATTCAATTATTTCAGTGGCTCTCAACCTACCTAATGGTGTGGTGCTTTAATGCCATTCCTCATGTTGTGGTGACCCCCACCATAATATTATTTTGTTGCTACTTCATAACTGTAATTGCTACTGTTCTGAATGTAAATATCTAATATGCAGGATATTTGATATGTGACCACTTCCGAGGGGTTGTGCCCATAGGTTGAGAATTGCTCAATTCATTCAGTATAAAGAGAATTCTGTAAATGCTGGTTATGTAATTAGGCCCACAAAGTAAAAATGAGGAGGAGAAAGCATCAGTAGGCAGGACCTGGAGGAGATGATGACCTTGGACAGGTTCACATCAAGTCTGAGCCAGTCATAAGCCAGCTTCAACTTCCACATCGGCCAAATACATATCAGTGTATGTCAGTGTGACTTCCGCAGCCCAGAGTCAATAAGGTGTATCTAAACTGTATCATTTGCCATCATTTATAGCAGTGGCCACTTCTGCATCTTAATAATATGGATAAGTATTATTCAAAATTTCATAACATAAACAGCAAAAGTGACACGGAATTCTAAGGACCCATAGATTCTATAAAAAGCCATTCTTTCCAGAATGCACACACACACACACACACACACACACACACACACAAACCCTAGGTATGAAGGTCTGGTGTTCTAAAAGGGGAATAAGATATAACATACTGAAAACCATGTAAGCTCTCTAGATATCAAGACTAATTTCTATGTGTAAACTTGCTTGGGCTATGGAATTTCTAAATGTTTGGTAAAATATTGTTTCTGGAAGCATCTCAGTAGTTCTGAAAGAGATTGGTATATGAATTTGTAAGTTCATTAAAGAAGGTTTTGTTCATCGATGAGTTAAGCATTCTCACAGAGCAGGAGAGCTGAATTTCTCCTCCTGAGCTAACACATCTAATCCAAGTCTACACATGGACATGCATTCCCAACTCCTAGGCTCTCAGCCATAGATGGACACGTTCTAGCACCAGCTCACTGGACTTTTGGATGCAGACTTAGCAGCATCTTTGTTCCTTCATTTCTAGCTTACAGAGAATCACTAATAAGACTTCTTGGCCTTGATAAGCATTGCATCTAACTTCCATAATTTATCTCTCTTTACTTCCCTCCTTTTAGCCAAGGCTTATTTGTAATTGAATTTTATTTGCTACTCAATATAATTACTCCTTAGTAATTATATTGTAATCTTTCTTACCTTGTTGACAAACAGAATTTCTTAGCCCCACCCTAAACCAGTCTTGTCAACAAGAATTATTCCATTTGAAGATTTTACTGACCAGGCTGTCATTACTTTTCGTTCTTAGTGTTGTCGGAGGCTGCAATAATGTAATTCTAAGTTTCTCATTTTTTCAAAAATTTTCACAGAAATCAAACTGTTTTGAATTGGGGAATATAGAGGGGTCACAAAATACTCCCCCAGGGTCTACAGAATACATCTTTGAGAGGTGTAATATTGTATAATGTTTTAATTAATCCTTTTAGCTTAACTTTGTGGGAATTCTTTTATATTGAAGCAGAGGAGCCAAGAACGGGAACTAAGCTATAACATAGCTTATTGCTGTAGAGAAAATATGTGGGAAAGTTATGAGTATTAATGTTATTAATATTAGTATTAGACCTTGCTTTACACAGAGGGAATAAAACCACATGTAATGAAAAGCTTCCTAGAACTTAATCACTGAGCTGCTGTATTTTAAGCAATGAGCTGTTTGCTTTTTCTCTATGAGAGCAGAATTCTAACCATTCCCTTATTTCTGTAGTCATCATCTAAGATGTCCTGATTTTCCTTAAAGTTCAGAGTTTAGTAAAAAATGTGATGTCTGCCCTGCTCCCATCCTCTGTGGAGAGCCGCTTGAGCCACGCCCTGAGATGGCGCTGGCTTCCGCCATCCCGAGAGCGAGCGGTCTCGTAAACAAGACCTTAATTGGCTAAGCTTGCTGCCCTTGGTTGCTTCCGCATTTGGTGACCTATCCGCTTTTGCCACGTGAATTTCACGTGGATTGGCTGAGCTTGGGAGTGCTTCCACATTTGGTGATTGGCTAAGCTTGGGAGTTCTTAACAGCCGAGGGTGTTGCCCTGGGGGTTAGAAGATTGTTCAAGGTTCCTGAATAAACTGCCAAAAGAAGAGCTCATGGGTCACGTCTTTCTTGCTGGTAGAGGAGGACTCGACAATCCTCCATCCCCCATCCTCACTGATGGGATCCTCCTCTCCCTGTTCTATCCTTCTAACAGCAACTCCAAGCTAGGAAATTACCTGATAGACTCATTCACACTGAGGCATTTGTGAATGAAAGCAGATGAACTGGCATCTTCTCCCAGGAGCCCTTGCTCATGAATAAAAGAGCAGGCTTAGACCAAAAGAATATTTCCTGGGCTGTAGGGAGGCTCAGTGGCAGAGAGCACACAAAGCATTAACTTTGGCAGGGCAGGGGGAAGGGGAGAAGGAGGCAGAGGGGGAGGGAAAGGCAGACTGGGAGGGAGAGGGAGAGAGGAAATTTGCAGGTAAATGAAATTTCAATTTTTCACTGGCCTGGTGAGAGGATATCCTGGCAACCATGACATTGAACTGTGGTAGATTCCACAATGAGCCTCATTCTTTTCATCCCATGACCAGGGCTTGATCCCCAGTCCCACAGTGAAAGAACCAACTCCTAAGTTGTCCTTAGATTTATACACGTTCACAAGTATACACACACATGCTTACACGCTCACACACACACCAACACATTAAATTGTTTTTTTTAAGTTTCCTGGATTCCCATTATAGTACAATCAGTCTCAGAACAATAGTCCCATTCCACTTCAGAGAGAAACAGAAGGCATAGATCGGGGGACTCTAAAAATAAAAGAACCAAAAGCTATTCAGATACAATTGGCATCCAAGGGCCAAGGATAGTCAGAAATAAGAAGGTGTTTAGATTTCCATCCCTGTGACAGTGGCCACATGCAGGGTTCAAACCTTACCCTCATGGAAATCCCTTTGGTGGCTGGAAGGCTGTCCCCACACACAGTGAGAGCTTCAGCTGAGATGAGAGCTGTCATGCCCGGGGATGGCTGCCACCTATCTCTAAATGCTCCTAGAACAGGACAGGTAGAAATTGGTAGGCCTGGCCAGCCACCTGTGTCTAATACCACTACTGTCCACTGGCCTAACTGTCCTTTTTCCTGGACCCACTGACCTTGGGCTGCAAAACAAAGAAAAACAAAAAAAAAATGTTTTTAAGATGTCCAAACTAGAAAACATGGCACCATTTTTTTTGCCCCGAACAAAGTATGCATTCCACCCTTTCAGGATGGGGGATGGGGTTGGGGGTGGGGTGTGTGTGACTTCAGCAAGACTTCAAATGTCTCTCTCTCTCTCTCTCTCTCCCTCTCTCTCTCTCTTTCTCTCTCTCTCTCTTTCTCTCTCTCTCTCTTTCTCTCTCTCTCTTTCTCTCTCTCTCTCATTCCTTCCCCCTTCTTCCTCTCCCTCTCTCCACCCTTCCTCCCTCCCCCTTCTCTATGTCTGTCTCTGTGTGTGATGTGTGCTATACATGCATACGCAGGCATGCATGCTCATAGGAGGACACTGGCTGCCCTGCTCTATCATGTCTCACCACACTGATCATTGATCATTAACCTGATTTTCCCTCTGTACTTGGAGTTAGGCTAACAGAGAGAACAGCTCAGCAATCTTCAAACCACTTTACACTGGTGCTGAGAATTTTAACTCAGATCCTCCTCATGTTTGCCCAAGTACTTGGTCCCATCAAATCATCTCCCAGTACATTTTTAAATGCAATGAGTGTAAGAATTCATTAAACTCCTTTTTAATGAATTCTTCAATGCAAGTGACATAAGACACTACAAACATTGAAGTTCTTTTTATTATTTCATAATCTATTACTACATGTGTGGGTGAATAATGTGGTTATTACTCAAAGTATAAGTGGTCAGGCTAGTTTTTTTATGAAAACATGTAACTAAACTTTCTCCACTTTAAGTCTGTGCACAGAATATTTTATTTGTATCAGCTGATAAATAAATGAGAGAAATTCAGTAGTGAAAAAAAAGTATATGTAACATTTTGATTTTTAAAATAGAACAGCTCCTTGCATGTGTTTTCTTGACCTATACTGGACCAACTACTGCATCCCTAAGGAGTATGAGAAATGCAGATTCTTATCCTCAACTCTGGATGTTTCTTACTTCACAGTTATCAATGATGACTTTCCAGATAGTTTTAGTTACTGGGTACCAACTAGGTGAAAGGATTTGCTGGTGTGACTTGTTGGCACCTCATAGTCCTGCACTATGAACGGAGACCAGCAGATCCCCAGTGACTTTCTCAGAATGACCAACAAGGCTAATGAACTAAGTTTATAACTCAGACTGTCCTATTATTTCTTTAGAATTTCCCAGCATCCCAAGCTGGCTTCCCCTGGGAATTTTAAATCTAGTAAGCGAGGGATTCCATGAAAGTGTTAAACAAACGGGTCTCACAGACAAAACAGTGGATCAAAGTGAAAGACAGCCTGAAGAAGAACAACAAAGATGGGTGACTTTGTGAGGGAAGACATTGCAAAGGACACGGGGCACAAGTGGAATCTGAAAGGATACGGATACCTGAGGTCAAAGAGAAGTAGGTAATTCCAAGAAATAAAGATACACTTCCCTGCCAAGACCCCATCCTTGCCTCAACATGAGCTACACACTCTGCTTCCAAACACAGAGGAAACAAGCCCACAGCAATGAAACGCACAGTGTGGCTGCAAAGTCAGTCTGCATCTGGAGGCATCCTCGACCCTACCCAGCTCTTTCACTTGCAAACAGGCCACATCCATTCCCAACCCTTTTCCATTCTGTCACCTGACTCTTCTCACTCCCTTTCAAAGGTTCCTGTTTACCCCGCCCCCAAAGGTCTGCAAGGGCTCACTGGCTCTCCTCCTCTCTTGCAATGGCATATAAGTAAATTTGGGACTTTGACCCCTCTTAACTGAATTTTTGCACGAACTTCCTTGCCATGGACCCTCCTTCAGATCTCTTCAATGTAAGCAAGAGTACAGTCTCTCCAGGGCTACCATGCTTCCCTGCAAAGGCTCAGCATACTTCAAGGGTTTCCTATAGGATAAGAATCCTGCAGTCCGCTTAGAATACCATCCTGAAATTTCTTCAGCCCCTCCCTCCTCAGGGGGGCTCCGAAGGTACTTCCTTCCCAACCCCACCATGTTCTAAGAACCCTGGTCCCCATGCTTCCATGTCTCTGTGTTTGTTGGCTCACCTCTGTGTCTTTTCTCCCATGGCCTAGTAAGTCCTTGCCCTTCCCCTCCACCTTACCTTGCACGACTTGAATTATTTTCTCAGATTTGGCTCAATGTTATCTCCTATCCCTTAAGGAAGCCTGACTTGACTCAGGGTTGACTTAGACTTTCTTTTCCTGCAGCCCATCCCTGATGGCATATCCTTTCTTTGCTTATGTACTATGTTTATAACAGCTCAAGCATGGCACTCATAATTTTTTTTTTTTAGCTTACTTGTATGTAGATCTCTAGACTTTTGGCTCCATAAATATAGGAACAGGATCATTGTCATCTTTTAATCTCTTGTACATACCACACTGTATGCAGCACTAGGACTGCTGTAGTAGGCTCCAAATTAGTGTTTGGTGAATGGATAAATCAGTGATAAATGGATGAATGAATGTATGAATGAATGAGTAGATGGATGAAAGGCCTCTTTATTGATTTACCAGTCACAAGCCATGCCTCTTTCTGAGGAATTGAATAAAAAAAAATCTTTTCATTCATTTTTTTTCTTTCAACTATTTCTGTCCACTTATAGTGAAGGAGCTCAATGATCAGTCAAGGCTAACCGATATCCAATCCCTCCTAATTCTGTCTCATTTCTAATACCCAGATCCATGACCAGAGGGAGTGGATAGGTGACCCTCCAAAAGTTGTATCCATATAACAGTCCTGGTATTATTTAGGGAAAAAATTAATTTTTGCAGAGCTAATTCAGAGTTTCACCATCAAAAGATGAGATGAGCTGAAACTCTGGATTTGACAGATGTGCTCTAAATCCTGGGCAAATGTCCTTAGAAGAATACAGGGGTTAGAGAAGACCACCACAGGGAGATGGAGGCAGTGATTAGAAACTGTAGGGTTAAGTCAAGGACCACTGGAGTCCCAACAAACTGGGAGAGGTAGGAGAGGCAGGAGAGGTTGACCACTGGAGTCTTCAGAGAGAGCTGGGGCCCTTTGAATTCTGCTTGGAATTCTGTTGTTTAAATCCACCAACATGTTATGGAAGCCCAGGGAGATAAAGGTACCTGCCATCTTAGAACCCTGAGATGCTGCCCAAGGTAAGCCTAGTGGCTTCCCTTTGAACAGAAGAGCCATTCTGAGCAAACCCTTGATCAATAACAAAAATGAGTTACTTTTGTTATTGTGGCAAGAATAATCTGTGCTTATTGATCATCCACAAATGCCAGTCACCATGCCCATTATTTTTTATCTAGCAAACCATTTAATCTTTTGAACCTATAGTGTAGGTTCTATCACCAATCTCTATTACTCCAGTTGGAGTAGCTCTTTCTTTTGTTTAGGTCCTCAGAGAAACAAGTAGCAGAACATGACTCAGGCACATTTTTACACAAAGCACAAAGACTTAGAGAAGAGCTCTCACTGAGAGCCCAGGGCTAGCTCCGGTCTCAACTGCCTTCAGATAGTTTAGGTAACCTCTCTAAGCTGGACCCAAGCTCTAACCTGCTATGCAGCTCTAATATTCTGGGGTCTCCCAAATCCGGTTTGTTTCTAACATGGTGTGGTTTGCAATCCAGGCTTTTCCTATCAATACTGAGTTTCTTCTGCATTTCCACAGTGTCTGCCTGCCAGGCTCAGACACCTGACAGGAAAGGAATGGGAACACAGTGGAATCGGCTCTCTCGGAGCCACACTTTCGGGCAGAGACTGACCTCATATTTTTGAATGTCCCCTTCCGGTTACAGCCAGGCCTCACTGACAAAGCCCCAGGCTGCGAGGAAGCCTCCCTCCCTCTCATTCTTACATTTAAATTTAATTTAACCGTAGCATTTCCCTGCATGTCAACAGTTCAGGACAAATTGATGGATTCTAGTTTAACTATTTAGCTGTGCCAGTGGTAATATGTCCAATCATGCATTAAATTAAAAATGACATTTGGAAATATGTATATCCTGGACCTCAGTCCTGTGTACCAAATAGGAAAAAAGATTTAAAATGCTGTCTAGTGGAGGATTACCACTGAAGAAGCATGAATCTCATTACCAGCAGCTGCACACACCATGTTTGCAAGGCTCCATTTAAAAAGCTCGCCAGCAGCCACAGCTTGGTTCTCTGGCTGAACAAATATGCCATTTCCCTCAGAGAAGAGGAAACCTAGCTGCTGCCCAAACAAAGATACTATCGGAGTCTCCAGCCTTCCATTCTCACCTTGCTTCCTGGGTACCCACGCATGGTTCCCTTCTCCTACTCCAGCTTTTTCTTCCTCCCAAGACAAAGTAACCTTTCTCAGAGACATTAACAAGTGCATCTGAAGACAGATGTAGCTAGACAGTACTAATGGTCACCCTTATAATGTACCTGGTACAGTCTCACCCAACAGCTCTATGCATTCTTTTCTTGCCTTGGTCAATGCAGGAGCAGATGCACAGACAGGGTAGGGACATTTTTAAAGCATACAATGAGGGCACGCAGAGCTATGATTTCAAGCAAAGTCTGTCTAATTCTAAAGGTCAGCCTCTTATCCATGGTCTTCACTGCCAGTTTATGCTTTGTCCTTGGCAGGGTGTGGTGGCAGTCACCTCTAATGCACATGGACAAGGGGATAGGTGGCTCTCTATGAGTTCAAGGCCAGCCTCATCTACATAGTGAGTTTCAAGCCACCCAGAGCTACATGGTGAGATGCTGTTTTGCTCCTGAACTTGTCCATTTGATTGAACTATCTACTTTTCATATCTCTCCATGAATCTACATGAGATTAGTTCAGGTTCCAGATAGGAATTGTAGAGCAATGAGGCTTGCTTGAGAATGTTTCATTTCCTTTGCTGTGTGCTTTCTGTGTGGGGCAGGTAAGACCTGATACGAGACTATGAACCCCTTATGACCAAGGATCAGATTTCCTTATTGCACATACTAATCACATAATCACGCAGCCAGCACCGAGCAGGTGCACGTAGCCATTACTGAGCTGCACTGAAGTGAGGTGAAGGAAGAGAAAGAGAGGAGAAGAGAGGAGTAGGGGGTTCCCCCAAGGACACGGGAGAATGTGGCCGCCAGAAGAACACTGTCAGAAGAAGCCAAGCCATGGAAGAGGCAAAGGTCACCTTCCTCCCATGCTCCCAGAAAGGCAGTTTCCCTATGGGGCTGAGTCGTGGCTGCCATAAAGTAGCAATCAGCCTTTCAATCTTCACCTTCCCAGCAAGAGAACCCATTCCTTTTGGCTCTGAGTTGCAAAGACAGCCTAATAGTTTGTACTTGCCTGCAGTAAGAGCAATGACTCAGTAAAGCAAAATGCAGGGGGAGATAAAGACAAGTGGTCAAAACCCAATGCAGTTGGCTGAGGGAAATGACACCACTCCACACAGCTCCCTTCCACATACACAAGTGTGACTGTAGAATCAGCAAAAGGTAAGCGTGCTTTGTGCAAAGTTCAGTCATACAACCAGTGAAGCCCAGTGTTACCCCAACACATGTCATTATGGAAAGAAACACAGATCAAGTCTTAGACATTTTCCCCCTTGCCAGACTCAACTGCGGTGCAGTTGCCTGCTAATTTCCTATGTTGTGTTCTACTTCCATCTCCTAATCATAAGCTGACAATTCCTTTCCTAGTCAGAACTTCCCATCCACTCGGACATTCTGAGAAATGTCCACAAGTGGAAAGTCCCTGTGACTTAACCTTGCAGATTTCTGGGCGGAGCTGGTCTGGGCTCTGAGAAGCCAGAAATTAACCTGATTTCAGCAGTTGGCTTTGAGTGTGTCTGCATCTGTTGCTTTAATGGACTGTGAGAGCTTCTGGGTTATCTGCCAGGACCTGCTGTCAAGGTCGAGGGATGCAGGCAGGCAGCCTGAGGGAGCCTGCAGCCTGGATGCTTGGCAGCCACACTGAGTGAGTTACCCTGCACTGTCAGGCAGGTCCGCCTGGAAGTCTCTGACTTAGATTCTAAAACATGAAAGAGCTATGCCGTGAGTGAGTGAGAGTTGAGTTTGTTCAACCAGAAAAAAAAATGTAAACGCTTTCATCAACTTAATTTTAGCATCATATCCATGATGCAAAAGAAAATCCTATCATATCCAGTCTCCTTATTACATACCTTGGGCAAAGCAGACGTTGAAAACACATGGCCCCAGGCAGGTGCTGTGTCCAATCAAACAACAGGCATACTCCTGAATTTCTAAAGAAAAGCTGCAGCTGCTATTTTTAAAACTACAGTCAATCATGGGCTAAGGAGGAGTTTACAGGGCCACATCTCTCCCTGTTGAAGTATTAACTTCTGATGGATTCTGAGGGACAGGCACTTATTGTCTTCAGTTATGCAACTACTAAGGAGCCCAGGAGGCTTCGGCAGATGCTTGCAAAGCCATGGGCCCAGAGTCTCAGTGGAGCCTCCCAAAACAAACAAAACAGCAAGAAAAAGTCATGAATATAGAAAGAGACTCACAAAGTGGGTAATAGAGATAGATGCAAGGGAGATTTGGGGTGGGTATAAAATTCAAAATGTACATTATACATGTATGAAATTGTTAAAGAATAAGTGCAATAAAAGTTAAAGAATATATATGTATATGTATACACACATATGTGTGCATATAAATCTATATTGAAGTGGCAATTTCTGGAGACTCAGTTGTGTCCTGTGATCTTCTGGTTCCAGCCACTGCTTCATGTTTGGCATTTGCTGATTGGATTGGACTACGGCTACTGATTCATGTTGGATGTTTCAGACTAGGCTGCTGATATCCTGACAGCAAAGACTGGAATCACCCAAAAGAACTACTTCTAAACAGCTCCACATTCCCTTGTCCTATTAGCCATCTTTCTCCCATATCTTTGGTCAGTGGGCTAAAAGGGAGGTTAAAGTGTTTAAGAACCCTTATTAAAGTAGGTTTTGAAAATCTATGCCAATGATACATGGACATAGATACTTATTAAATATAGTATTCTAAGCATTATGGCAAGTTACCTGTCTCTGCTCCCATCTGACAGATGAGAAAACTGAGTAGGCAGAAGTCATGGAACTTGGCTCCACAGTTACACGACTGGAGTGGCAGGGCTGAGTCCACACCATCTCATTCCAGAGCCTGCCCTTTCAAGCAGTAGGCTGTGCTCTCAAGAACCAAATGCAATAACAAGGGTCTGAAGGGTGGAGGGTGTTCTGAGTCTCATTCTTTGGCTCCAATATCTTCCATCCTTCTCCAGTCTTGGAACCACATTGTACTTTTGTAAAAATAAAAAAAAAAAATCATGATTATCACTAGACTTTTAGTACATGTAGAATCAGAGCCACTATGGACTTAACAAAGTTAATAAATATACTTGTATATTTTTATTACAATAAAATCTATGATCATTAGCCATGTGTGTGAATTAAAATATCCAGAGAGCACATATGATTCTTGGATCTCTTGCATTAATCTTGCAATCCACAGCCAGCATCAATTTCTTCCTCCACTGTTTTCCTCATGGATGCCCAAAATAAATGTTCTAAAGCTGGATAACAATTCAGATTTAAAAACAATAATATGGCAGCAGCAAAGGAAACTAATATAATGTCAATGTCTAAATAAGTGAGTAATAATATATATACATTAATATATAGTACAGTCGGGGTTTTCCTATTCATGGGAGTCAGCAAAAGTCAGCCTGCAGAAATCAGGGTCCTTAACTGCCATTCTCCCCCACTTTGGTAACACTTTGTATTTTGCTGAAACAAAACCAAATCGGCATCATACGTTCAGTCACAGAGGAACTCTCCTTTGAAAGAGGTCACATCTATTATTTTTCTCTTCACTGTGACCAAGATCCTAGCAGGGAACAACTTAGGAAGGAAGGATCTGTTTCAGCTCACAGTTTATGTGGCTGTGGCCCATCATGGCAGGAAGGCATAGTGGAGGTAGTGGAGGTAGTGGCAGTAGAGGCTTGAGGCTGGGACTCCTCACCTCACAGGAGACAGGAATCAGAAATAAGTCAGACAGGAACTGGGGGCAGCCATAACCCTCAAATTATACCCACTAATAACCCAGTTTCTCCAACTAGGACACACATCCCATATATTCTACAATCTCCTGCTGCTTAAGAGTCAGATCAAGACCCTTGTGGGTGGCGGGTAAGAAGGCGCAGACTCAACAACACAGACCCGAGGAGTCAGGCAAGTGGCAAATGCAGACTCATTTATTGCAAGAACAGGAAAAAAACCTTTATATCCCCCATCCTAGCATCTCATTGGCTCTCAGGCAGCCAGATGTGGTGCTGTCTCTTTCTCATTGGCCCACTCCATTGCCTGATCTAGCATCAGAGGTCTCTGGCCATGCCGGCAGATTCTAGGTTGGCTTGGGGAGTATCGCAGTGCATGTACCAGCATTGTGCCTGGCCTGCTTGGCTAAGTTCTTCCTTCAATCTCCCAAAACAGCACCTCAAGCTGGAGACCGCATGTTCAAACACATCATCCAGTAAAAGATATTTCACATCTAAGACATAACCACAGTGTTACATGGTTTCTAGAACTTTCAAGGAAAAAAAAAATTGTAATATTGAAGTGAACCTTTTCCCACCCCAGAACAATACACTCAGGACTATCTTGCCTTAGAGTCTCAACTGGATTCTATTGTGTTATTAAGTCCTCTTAATAACTGCAATGTCAGAAATTTGTCTAGCACAGTTGGTGGGTCACCCCCCTTATACTACCACATTTGTAATACCAGTTTGCCCCTTCCATGGGCTCCCATCAGCCATGAATCCAGTCTAACAAAAAACAAACCAAAACCCCACCACGGCAACAGTCACATTGTTTTTACTCTCCTTGTTGAGAGAATTTACTTCCTGAGTGTCTCTGGCTTGGATGGCAGTAGGGGAGTTACCAATCTGGATCATAACATACCCTAACTGCACAGACAAAATAGGACCTGCTGGCCTTCCCAATGTCAAATGCTTTGATTTCTCTTTCTCTTAAGATGAGTTTTGAATAACTCCTGGCATTAAAGGGAAGACTATCTGCCAAACAGTCCTGAATTACAGAGGAATTTGCAAAGAAAGCAATGCCCCACTGCTGGATATGTGTTTATTCTGAAATCAATATGAGTAAGCAAGTTCATTCTGAACTCATTTGATTAGAAACTTAAGAGTCCAAATCCATATTACTGCTGCTGCCTCTTAGCCCAGACAAAGGATGCTGACAAAGCATCCCTTGTGTGGAGTAGAAAAGCAGCTCTGTGGGGCTCCATCTATTCTTGTGTCTGGGTTTGCATTAGGTTTATTCTACAGGGTCTGTTACTCCAACTAGACATAGTGCTTACACAAAGGCTTTTCCTGCTAACTAGACAGTTGAGGCACAGCATTTTTGTCCCCATCCCTTCCCTTCACCAACTCCCACGGAGCAAAAGCAGAGCATCAGAACCAAGGATTCAATCTAGTCTTGATTTGCCAAGACACTCATTAACAAAGAGGGCAGGAAGGCTCTGGGTGACCCTGGGAAGGAAGTTAATTCCTGTTGACATGTTTTTTTTTTTTCTGAAGGAAGGTGGCAGCAGCCTTGTCCTACAATTGTCACAAACTCTGTGAGATGACAAACATTTTCTGTGTTTTACCCGGGAATCTCTGAGCCTTTCTGCGAACAGAGGACAAATGCATTGGTGAGCAAAACCATACATCCTATCAGAGTCTCATCGCTCATCAATGGTAGGAGTCAAGAGACCCATTTCTAGACTCACAAATGGAAAGAATAGAAAATCATGGTCTAAATTCAAAGTTTCCTTTAAAAGTGAAGAAAGAGACCAAAACACAGAGTTGGCCTGGCTTTGGATATTGGATCCAAGATGACTTGGCCAGCAGGTGCCTCCTGTAAGCCTCAATGTTCTCATGCCTATAGATGATATGAGCTAGCACCTGTATCACCAGTTATTACAGAGCATATGTAAAGCTAGGACCAATACACTTCTGAATGTAGCTTGGGGCAGAGTTTGGGTCCTGGCACTCTGTTCTAACTGTCCTTGCATTGCTCCATCCCCGCCCCCATCACAGCACAAATCAGTACACAGTAGAGAAAAGACCCTATCAGAGTTTCAACTTCTTATTCACATGAGAAAAGCAGGTCAGACACAGAGCCTATGAAAGTCATATTACATACTGTACTCTAGAGCTGGAGAGACAGCTCAGCAGTTAAGAACATTCCAAGCACCCCCTTGAGACGGCTCACAACTTCCTGTATCTCCAGCTCCGGGGAGGATGACACATACATACATATAATTGAACATTACTTTTTAAAATCTTGGTTCCTTTTCTCTGGACACAAATTGCCTAGGTGGACTTGGTCCACTTTGTTCTAATCAAGTGCCCCACACACACAACCCCACTTTGACCTATCTCTAACCCAGTTGCCTCAATTCCCCATGCTACATGCTAACTCACCCCCAACACGTAGTCTCTATACTCTCTACCTCCAGAAAATACATAGCATACTTTTTTATAGGAATGTATGTAACATAGGTCTTTTTAGTCTTTAAAAGAAGAACACTATTCTGTTTTTGTTTTTTGTTTTTTGTTTTTGTTTTTGTTTTCTTGGTTTTTTTTGTTTTTTGTTTTGTTTTGTTTTGTTTTGTTTTGTTTTTTTGCCTTTCCAGATGAATTTGAGAATTGCTCTTTCCATGTCTTTGAAGAATTGTGTTGGGATTTTGATGGGGATTGTATTGAATCTGTAGATTGCTTTTGGTAGGATGGCCATTTTTACTATGTTAATTCTGCCAATCCATGAGCATGGGAGATCTTTCCATCTTCTGAGATCTTCGATTTCTTTCTTGAGAGACTTGAAGTTATTGTCGTACTGATCTTTCACTTGTTTGGTTAGAGTTACCCCAAGATATTTTATAATTATTTGTGGCTAATTGCTTTGTCAGCCTGTTTGTGATTTGTATAAAGGAAGGCTACTGATTTATTTGAGTTAATTTTGTATCAAGCCACTTTGCTGAAGTTGATTTTCATCTGGGGAAGTTCTCTGGTAGAATTTTTGGGGCTGTTTATGTATACTATCATATCAGCTGCAAATAGTGATACCTTTATTTCTTTTTTTGCCAATTTGTATCTCCTTGATCTCTTTTTGTTGTCTTATTGTTCTAGCTAGCACTTCAAGTACTATATTAAATAGATTTGGGAAGAGTGGGCATCCTTGACTTGTCCCCAATTTTAGTGGGATTGTTTCAAGTATCTCTCCATTTAATTTGATATTGACTGTTGGTTTGCTGTATATTGCTTTTATTATGTTTAGGTATGGGCCTTGAATTCCTGATCTCTCCAATACTTTTAACATGAGACATTTTGTCAAATGCTTTTTCTGCATCCAAGGAGATGATGTTATTTTTTTTTCCTTTGAGTTTGTTTATATAGTGGATTACATTAATGGATTTTAATATGTTGAACCAACCTTGCATCCCTGGGATGAAGCCTACTTGATCATGGTGAATGATGGTTTTGATGTGTTCTTAGATTTGGTTTGTAAGAATTTTATTGAGTATTTTTGCAATGATATTCATAAGTGAAATTGGTCTGAAGTTCTCTTTTTTGATTGAGTTTTGTGTAGTTTAGCTATCAGAGTATTTTTAGCTTCATAGAAGGAATTAGGTAGTGTTCCTTCTGTTTCTATTTTATGGAATAATTTGAGGAATATTGGCATCATGTCTTCTTTGAAGGTCTGGTAGAACTCTGCACTGAAAGAGAAATTCTCAAATTCATCTGGAAAGGCAAAAAATCCAGAATAGCGAAAACAATACTTAACAATAAAAGAATGACTGAGGGAATCACCATCCCTGACCTCAAGATTTACTACAGGGCTATAGTGATTAAAAAAACTGCCTGATATTGGTAGAGAGACAGACATGTTGATCAATAGGATAGAACTGAAGACCCAGAAATAAAACCACATACTTATGGACACTTGATTTTTGACAAAGAAGCCAAACATATACAATGGAAAAAAGAAACCATCTTCAACAAACGGTGCTGGTCTAACTGGCTACCGATATGTAGACAAATTTGGGCCAAATAGACCACATTGGTCACCTTGAATAAAGCTCAAGTCCAAGTGGATCAAGGACTTCAACATAAAACCAGATATACTGAATCTAATAGAAGAGAAAGTGGGAAAGAGCCTTGAACTCATTGGCACAGGGGGAAATTTCCTAAACAGAACTCCAATGGCGCACACTCTAAGATCAAGAATTGATAAATGGGACCTCATGAAACTGGAAAGCTTCTGTAAGGCAAAAGACATAGTCAATAAGATAAATCAACAACCTACAAATTGGGAAAAAATCTTCACTAACCCCGATAAAGGGCAAATATCCAAAATATATAAAGAACTCAAGAAGCTAATCACCTGGGCTGGTGAGATGGCTCAGTGGGTAAGAGCACTGACTGCTCTTCTGAAGGTCCTGAGTTCGGATCCCAGCAATCACATGGTGGCTCACAACCACACGTAATGAGATCTGATGCCCTCTTCTGGTGCATCTGAAGACAGCTACAGTGTATTATGCCGGAACAAGTGGGGGTGGAGTAAGTGGGGCGGAGCAAGCTGGGTGGAGTTCAATTCCCAGCAGCTACATGATGGCTCACAGCTATCTGTACCGCTACAGTGTACTCATACACATAAAATAAATAAATAAATCTTAAAAAAATAAAGAAGCTAATCACTAAAAAACCAAACAACCCAATCAAAAAATGAGGTATAGAACTAAACCGAGAATTCACAACAGAGGAATTTCAAATGGCTAAGAAACACCTAAAGAAATGTTCAAAGTCCTTAGTGATCAGAGAAATGGTATAAGATACTACCTTATACCAATCAGAATGGCTAAGATCAGAACCTCAGGTGACAACACATGTTGGAGAGGATGTGGAGAAAGAGGAACACTCCTCCATTGCTGGTGGGATTGCAAACTTGTACAACCACTCTGGAAATCAATCTGGAGGTTCCTCAGAAAATTGGAAGTAGACATACCTGAAGACCCAGAAATACTACTCTTGGGAATATACCCAAAAGATGCTCTACCATGCCATAGGAGCACGTGTTCCACTATGTTCATAGCGACCTTATTTGTGATAGCCAGAAGCTGGAACCAACCCAGATGTCCTACGAGAGAAAAATGGATACAGAATATGGGGTTCATTTACACAATGGAATCCTACTCAGCTATTAAGAATGAGGATATCCTGAGTTTTGCAGGCAAATGGATGGAACTAGAAAATATCATCCTGAGTGAGGTAATTCAGAACCAAAAGGATATGCATGGTATGTACTCATTAATAAGTGGATATTAGCAAATAAATAAATAAGTAAAATAAAATAAAAATTTAAAAAGTACAGAATATCCAGGACACAGTCCACAGAACTCAAAAAGGTCAACAAGCTGAAAGGTCCAAGTGAGGACACTTCAGTCTCACTTAGGTGGGAGAAAAAAGCAATCACAAGGGAGGAGAGAGGGAGGGACCTGGGAGGGAAAGTGGATAGGAGAGAGGGGAAGAAGGGAACATGATCTGGTATTGGGTAGGGGGAAAGGACTGAAGCCCTGAGGGCCAGCAGAAAGATTGAAAACAGGCAACCTTGGGAGATAGGAGGTTGGGAGGACCTTCCAGGATATACCAGAGACCTGGGAGGTGAGAGACTCTCAGGACTGAAAGGGAGGGACCTTAGATGAAATGCCCACATTGGGAAGAGGGAACTTGTAGAGTCTGCCTCCAGCAGAAAGACAGGGTTGCCGTGCCACAGTCAAAACTCTGACCCAGAATTGTTCCTGTTTGAAAGAATTTCAAGGATGGAAATGGAGAGGAGTCTGAGGAAAAGAAGGTCCAGCAACAGGCCTAAAGTGGGATCCAACTCAAGGGGAAGTCTCAAGGCCTGACACTATTACTGAGGCTATGGAACACTCACAAAAAGGGACCAATCATGACTGCCCTCCAAAAGACCCAGAAAGCACCTGAGTCAGATGCAGATATTTACACCCAACCAATGGACAGAAGCTGCTGACCTCTGTGGTTAAATTAGTGAAAAGCTGGAAGAAGCTGGGGAGGAGGGTGACCCTGTAGGAGGACCAGCTGTCTCAATTAACCTGGACCCCCAAGATCTCTCAGACACTGGGCCATCAACTAGGCAGAATACACCAGCTGATATGAGGCCCCCAACACACATACAGCAGAAGACTGCCTGGTCTGGGTTCAGTCAGGGAAGATGCAAGAAACTGGAGGCCCTAGGGAGTTTAGAGGTCTGGTAGGGTGGGGGCTGGGGGCATCCTTGTGGAGACAGGGGGTTGGGGAGGAGGTATGGGATGTGGAACAGTCAGAGGGTGGACCACTGGAAGGGTAATAGAATCTGGACTTTTAAATAAATAAATAAACAAATAAAAGATTTTTTAAAAAAGAAGAAAGAAAGCTTGGAGAAGTACTTGGAGCAAGTGATCCAAGCTGTGAACTCCCACATATTGATATATTTTACACAATTTCATGAAATTAAAACATGAGATTCTTTTTTCCCAAATATTATCTTGCTATAATACAGTTTTGAAATTTCCCAGGAGTTCATATGAAACATTTTATATGGTCCAAAAATCTGACATTAGTCCTTAGGTGGCATGAGAAATACTGCATTTTTTTTTCACTAACCAACAGAATCAAAACTAGCATCATTGGCAAATGTACCATTTTATAATCCTCTCTGGACCACTTTCACTCCATTCTTACTTATATTTTTAACAGTCATTTGACAGAGGTGTCTTTGAAAAAAACAGCTGGAAGTACATTTTTCATTTCTGACATACCATGGTAAATGGTAAAATATTGGCTGATTTATATGGATCATCATATAATTAGAATGCTTATTGGTAAATATACTTATACTATAGGGAATGAGATTGAAGACTATACAAATCATTTCCCAGATTTGATAATTAATAAAGAATAACTGATGTAAGAGGTGATGGTAAGAGGCAATCTCTAGTGGATATAAATAAAGCAGGAGAAATGTTTCAATAATGATAAAAATAAAATGGAAATTGTATCACAAGGAAAACCAATACTATATTCAAAACTAGAGTACAAATTATGTTTAAAAAATCAACATTGTTATATTTGTTTGCTTATTGATTTTAAGACAGGATCTTACTGTGTAGCCCAGATTGGACTCACCTTGGAAACTCTGTCTCTATCTTCCAGGTACTGAGATTGTATATGTATTCCAACATGACCCCCAACAACAACGGTTTATGTGTAGAAAGATCTGAGGACAAAGCTATGTTTGTCAGAGTTCTCTGGGGTCTGGACCTCACATTTCACTTCCTGATCCCTCTTAATTCAGTATGTGCATTATTTCTATAATTTCACTGCTCATTCCATTCCCATGAATGTCAATCACTCCCTGCCCCAGGGAATAATTTCTTTCTACATGCCTCTCTAGATCTTATCCCTTCAAATGTCCCCTACTTTTCTTCAACTGTCACTAGGGAAATGAGAGGTAAACAGGGCACTAGACACTACAAAATATTTTCTCTTAACATTCTGATCATAACACTGAAGATTTAGCTTAGGTGGGGATGCCCTAAGCAGAACCTGGTGACCTGCAATTGGAAGTTCAAAAGGTATCGAAATAAGATGATGACAAAGAAATACACCAAACTAGGGAGCCTATCAAACCCCAGACTCCTGTTTTTCATCAAGAGCAAAGAGAACTAAGACAGTTTGGACTTGCTTTCCCTGGCTTTGTTTGGGAGATTGCAGTTGGGCTTTCAGGGTCATGACATCTCTTACTCTGACATGTTTAAGCCCCAGTCTATTTTATCCCTTCCTACTACTTAGGCAAAGTAGTAGTTCATCCATTGCATCTTCTGCTGAGCTCCCTTCATCAGGACTGTTGGAAGGGACGAGAAATCTTCCTGACTAGCAAGAGTCATCAGACAAAGCCAATTCACAACTGCAATCCAAGATATGCGGATGGCTTTGAAAGAAGAGCCATGAAACACAGCCACCACTCAAGATTCTGTCTGAGTCATGAGATTCGGTCAACTCAAAATGGTTTTGTTTATTTGAATTTTCTGGTTTACTTGAACTGTTTTTCTTTCCTACAAAGGCATATCTTACTGGAATAGTTAGAAAATTGCAAAAGATTTGATGAAAGTTAGTAGTGGTACTTTGATTTCTTCAGATGGTGGACCTTAGTGATTCTGTAAATCACTGTTCCACACAGAGCTATATATATTTCATGAAAATCAATAACTTGTGGCATATCTCACTGAAAGGTGAACTGCTGCAGGCCTCTTAATCTCCCTAAGAAATCCCACTGACATTTGACTGCAGCTGTAGCTGCAGGCTTCATCAAGAGTCTTGCAACCTCTGTCTGCTCCCTTTATGCAGTTTTAAAGCTGCTTTCTCTAAGTTTCATTTATAGCAATGCTTCCCTCTGCTCAATAGTTCAGATGTCAAAAGGGCATCTCAGATGCAATGGTTTCCTTCAGACTGCTCTGAGACAACCTGACCTACCCATAGCTTAAGGATTTTTGGAGGTTTTGTGAAAAACTTTCAGCTAGAAATTTCTATAAATCGCTTTAACAGAAATCATCATTGTCATTGAGACAAGCTAATGTAATTCAACAAAATATCCTGAAGAGTTGTTTCTGATTTTATTAGACAGTGCATAGTTTAAGTCAAGATATTGAGCAAAGGGAATTTTATAGAAAGAGTGGATACTAAAATCTGTTGTCTTCACTCCTGTCAGATTTCAGTGTGCCCCAACTGTGGTGTGAAGAGTCAATGCACTGTGTGCAGCACTGTTCATAATACCTGAGATATAGAAATAAATGCCCCTAGATCAATATGGAAAATAGAATATATATACATATCATGGAATATTACTCATTCATAAGAAGAAGGAAATCTCACTTTTAGCTGTAATGTGCAGCAAAAAGACATAGCAATAAGTGAAATAAAGCATGCAGAGAAGCATAGTCATTGGATGATCTCATTTGTATGTGGAATCTAAACAAGTGGAACTCATAGGAGCAGAAAGTGGACATAGAGATGTGAGAGGATGGGAAGGGGGAGCGAAACTGGGAGACGTGGGTAATCAGGTGCCAACTTTCACTCATACCATAAGTTCCAGAGACCAAATAACTGCAAGTCTGTAGTTTTGTTCAGAGAATACTTCAAAACTATCCTCACCACACACATACCTACACACAGAGAGAGATAACTGTGAGATGATAGATGGCATATGATTAAATATCTGGAATATAATAATCATTTAGCACTGCATATACATACATAGATCTGTATACATGGCCATGTTGTATACCTTTGATTTATAGCAATTGCCTTTTGTCAATCATATTTCAGTGAAGCTAGAGGAATATTTGCAGCACTGAAGAAACTGTTGTCTACCTAGGTAGGTTTCAGAGACCTCAGAGGTCTACCTGAGGATTAATGTCACAAATATATACCCAAGAATATAATCATAATCGAATAATTCTCATAACATACTAAACACTACATAAGTAATATCCATTGTCCTCCTAAGGGACACAAAAGTTGGTGGTCAATGTCTTCCTAAGTCAGAATTGTCTTTTCATAGATGCCTCTTAGATTTAAACCTTAGAAAGTGTTACAGTCCTGGGTAAGTACATGAAGAAATACAGGCATGTATACAACAGAGACACCTGAACATCCGCAATTATCACTCACTGTCCACAAGAGCCAAGATACAGGATCTTGCCCATCAACAGATAAAGGGATATGGAAGATGCAGTAAGTATACATAATGGAATTTCATCCAGCCAATAAGAAGAATGAAATTAATCATTTGCAAGAAGTGGATAGAACTGGAGATCATCATCAAAAACAAAAGCCAGACACAGAAAGAAGAATGCCATGTTTTCTCTCTCATGAGAGATCTAGAAGGAAGATAATTTTGGAAGAGGAGGGGTTCCAGCAGTGTTGGGGAGAGATTGACAAGAAAGGATGTCAGGTCATGAGAAGGAGCAAAGTACCTGACATTTCTATACACTGTACCTGACTATACAAAGTACCTGTCATTCCTATACACTGTACCTGACTATACAAAGTACCTGACATTTTTATATCATTTCTATACAATGAATGTGCATATGTTTTTAAAGTTGTTCCAGGGAAGCTGGTTTAATGCAATCTGAATCATTGCCTTTGCCTTTTTCCTCTATCCTAAAATTTATTGAAGGCAACCTGATTCACTCTGAATCTCAGCCTTATCACTTTAGATTCCATGTCCAACTCATACATGCCTATGGGTTCAAGCATCCATGCAAATGTGTGTGAAGATGATAACCAAAATGTCACACAACACAGGTGTTTTATAAGTGATGGGTAATAGTATTTTTGTCATGATATCTAAAATTAGAGTCAGTAAAGCAGGTCTGGTGGGAATTCTGTTTTTCTGATTTCATGTCCTTGATCTTGTCAAGGACAAGATGAAAAAGAGTCTCCTCTTGGTTGATCAAATGTCCCCCAAAAGGCCTGTGCGATAAAGGCTTGAGAGGGGGTAGAACCTTTAAGACATGGGGCTTACTGAAAAAGGATTTATATAATAGTGGTGTGTGTGAGGGGGAAGGGTACCAATGAAGAGGAAGTCTAGGCCACAGCACTTACCTGATTTTTTGCTTTCTGGATGCTCCTTCTCCTTGTATTCCCATCATGGTGTTCTACCTTGTCCCAGGACCAAAGAACAGCACTAAGTGAACATGGATAGAAACCTCCCAAAAGACAAAATAAACCTTTCTTCTTTCTAACTTGATTGTCTTGGGTGTTTTGTTAACTAAATAACACTGTTTCTGAGAACTGGCCAACTGGCAGGCAGACACTGACAGGGCAGGCACTCAGTAAGAACATGGTACAGACACAGTTAGTGTTCTGTGGTGTATGAGCAGCATGGTGACTGCAGTCTGCTTGTTGGAGTCCTAGAGGTCCAGAAGTGCCTTGTAGCAATCCTTGGGAGAATGACCAGTTTATTGAACTTGGCATTTCCGTGCTATTTCTTTAGTGACAGAAACTCACAAATGCCCAGCTACAGGCATTGCTGTGCTTATTACAAAATACCCCCAGCACCCACTGCTATCACAACAAAGCCCAGAATATTCTGGGGTCTAGAAAAAATAAATTTCAGCAGTCAAAACATCTGGGGAAATTACTTTATATGCAATGGTAATCCTACCTTGTGTAGGTTATATTTGACTTAATTATTTGATGTATGAGTGGTCAATGTTATTGACCATCCAGCCATCCATAAACCCTTCTACTTAATAAAACAGTGACCTATTAGCCTGTGAGTTCAATAAACAAGAAGCAAAGGGGCACAGTATAGGACAGCCAGTGCTAAACAGCCAGACTCCCTTGACATCATGGGCGTTGTCTCAAAGAGGATAAAGATTGCATTTTAGACCTATAGCACCTTGCCTGGTTTTACATGAAGAAATTACTTTGTGATTAAATTATATTTTAGTTATAATGATTAAATTATAGCATAGTTCTTCTGACTACTGAGATGTTTTATCAACAAATATGTACACATGAAAAAGTAATGTATTTATTGTATTGACCATTCAAACAACCAGTCATACATAGATAACTAGTATAAACTCACTCCCTCACATTGTACTGGATTTTCTGATCCTCAAAATAACCAAATCAGAAGGAGGCATATCCAAAAAGAAGTTTTCATGATTCATTCTTCAGTCTGTAGGGAGTGGAGGAAGCCCTGAGTGAGTCAAGTCCTGAATTAATGGGGTCTAGTGGCATGCACATTGCCACGTCTGAGCCCCAGAGATACAGATCCATGGAGGAATGGCAAAGTCTCTCCTCTGGGATGAGGCCCCAGAGGGAAATGCCAAAGCCTGCCTCGGGGACCAAGCATGAGTGTTGATGCATCTGTGCACAAGATGGCCACCATAGCTGCAGGCTATTTACAGGATGGCCACCATAGCTGCAGGCTATTTACAAGATGGCCACCATAGCTGCAGGCTATTTATAGTCTGAAGACTGCTCTCCTACAGAGGCCCCTGCTGAGATTAGCTAAATCAACCTCCCTAATCCAGCTGAACATCAGAGACCCTGCCTTTTATTTAATGAATGTTATAACTGCCTTCTTGTCTAGCAGTATGTAAAAGCCCCACCTCCTGATTCAATTCTATATAATAGATAGAGCTTCTGGGATGCTGAAGTTTCTCTATGAGAGCACTCAGTCCACCCAAACCCAGCTTTTCTTTCCATCTGTTTGTCTGTATCTGTCTTTTCTTCATCCCCTCTCCATCCTAAGTCAGGTCCAAGTACCTGGAGGCATGCAAGGACTCAGAAATATTCTGCTCAAGCTAAGAAACCAAGGATCTTTCAAGATGTGACCAAGCATGAACACAAAGTCTATTCATATTCATCCCGATCCAATACTGGTCTTATGGCTGTTGTACAAAAAGGGCCATCATCAGAATAGCATGTCCCTCTATGCAGGTGGATTTCTGTGTTCCCATCCCTTTTACTACAAACACCCTCTGAGGAGTCCTTATTTTGAGAAGGTGCCTAAATCAGACTTTGTTCCATACTGTCTCTCACAAGATTAGGCATTGAGTTTGTATAGGAACAGTTAGGTGCCTATCCCCTTATATGATGCTGAGAGAAGAACATGCATTCCATCTGTGCTATTCCCACCAAAGCTGCTTGAGACTTCCAGACAAATCCACATTATTGGGCAATGAGAAGCCAGTTCTCTACACTTTGTGAGTCCTACAGAAAACCCTTGTTGCTAAGAGTTCAAGCTAAGTATCCCGGTAAATTATGTTATGTTGGTAAATTATGTTTTGTTCCTTAGTGAAACTTCTCACTGAAGCCCCTGTCTATGTCTACTTGCATCCCCATGACAAGTGGAGAAAGATTGGAAAGGAAGCAGCTGCTGGTTAAGGATTCTCCACTGTACCAAGGTTGCTCCAAAGAGACTCTGGTCCCATTCAAGGACAGAACTGGTTTTCCCATGTTACCTGGTGACCTGGAGAGAAGTCAGAACTACTAAGACTATTTGTTTCCATTTGGCTGAAGATTGATAAAACAATTTTATTATTCATAAGACACCATTTATAAATTAATCTAATGCTCCTGGTCAATATTATCACCATTTAGGATGAATTACCATTTTAACGTGCACATAATTTAGACCTTAAATTTGTTTTGCCTGGTACCACATAGTTGTTAGTCACAGAAATAAAACAAGGTGGGAAAAGCATAATGTATGTTCACTAAAATGTGGAAATCATGAAATAGGCTTGGAAGTACATTTCCCATTTCCCACCCAACACATAAATTTATCAGAACATAAAATGTTATCTCAAGTAACAAGAAAGGCTGCTGCTTTCCACTTTTGAAAAGATCAGGCAAATGAAAACAAGCCAATCTTATTACTGGGGACGGGTTTCATAGCACTTTTATTAAAACCTCTAGAATCTCCTGTCGGCAGTACACATCCTCTAAAATACAGATCTGTCAGCTTGATGGTCTCTGCGTATTAGCAATGGCTGAAAGAGGCACCAGCTTCCCCGGAGGCTCACTACTTTATGACTTCCCAATGCTTTAGCTAATCAAGGTGTGGATACCAGTGAGTGCCCTGAGTGTGCACACACCACATTTATGATCCACAGAGTATCGAGAATGCATGTAGGGAGGAATAATCCTACATGATCTGTTCAATAAACTCTCTGCACCTAAATCAAATATTTTAAAGCTGTTTTGGTCATTTATAGCCAGTAAAATTCATTCTACTAAAATAAAACACAGAAATTCATCAACAGGCATTAAAATAAGTAGGAACACATCTGAGGAGACATGTTATTTATACACCTTCTATCATCACCCCACAAGTCACCACAAAGAAGTAACAGTAAATTCACAATGGAGACACCTGGTGAGCACATGAGCCAAGTCAC
Organism: Mastomys coucha; assembly: GCF_008632895.1. Taxonomy (NCBI): domain Eukaryota; kingdom Metazoa; phylum Chordata; class Mammalia; order Rodentia; family Muridae; genus Mastomys; species Mastomys coucha. The sequence goes on along the minus strand of NW_022196913.1, from coordinate 897,930 downwards.
CATCATCAGGTCAGTGAAACACCTGTCACCTGATAGGCTGCGCTGAGAACTTGGGGTCCCATCTGTGCTCTTTGTACCATAGACACTGGGTCAGGCTATCTGTCACAATCAAACGGAACAGTTGATTTGGCCTTTCATTGAGGCCAAAGCCAAGAAACAAAGACCTGAGAACCTGTTCTATATCAAGAAAAATCAGGCTAGGACAATTAAAGGGCATCTGTGCTCATCAGATAAGATCAGATTTGTGAAGAAAATGTCTACAGAAGGCAGCATTGTCATTGTTGAAGAAAATTGGAGACAGCTGGACTGTGGGTAGAATAATAATATATTCCATTAATGTGGAATTCTCCGACTTTGTTTGTGTGATAGTTATCTTAATGTAACAGAATACTTCCTTGTAAGAAAATGTATGCTGTGGTATTGCTTCAGTGATAGGCAGGTAAATCAATGGAATAGAATTGAAGAACCAGAAATGAACCCACACACCTATGGACACTTGATCTTTGACAAAGGAGTCAAAACCATCCAGTGGGGGGAAAAAACAGCATTTTCAGGAGATGGTGCTGGCTCAACTGGCATGTAGAAGAAGGCAAATTGATCCATTCTTATCTCCTTGTAAAAGCTCAAGTCCAAGTGGATCAGGGACCTCCACATAAAACCAGATACACTGAAACTAATAGAGGAGAAAGTGGGGGAAAAGTCTTGAACACATGGGCACAGGGTAAAGTTTCCTGAACAGAACACCAATAGCTTATGCTCTATGATCAAGAATTGACAAATGGGACCTCATAAAGTTGCAAAGCTTCTGTAAGGCAAAGGACACTATCAATAGGACAAAACAGCAACCAACAAATTGGGAAAAGATCTTTACCAACCCTATATCTGATAGAGGGCTAATATCCAAGGTATACAAAGAACTCAAGAAGTTAGACTCCAGAGAACCAAATAACCCTATTAAAAAATGGGGTACAGAGCTAAACAAAGAATTCTCAATTGAGGAACATCGAATGGCTGAGAAGAACCTAAAGAAATGTTCAACATCCTTAGTCATCAGGGAGATGCAAATTAAAACAACCCTGAGATTCCACCTCACACCTGTCAGAATGGCTAGGATAGAAAACTCAGGTGACAGAAGATGATGGAGAGGTTGTGGAGAAAGAGGAACACTCCTTCATTGCTGGTAGGATTGCAAGCTGGTACAACCACTCTGGAAATCAGTTTGGCGGTTCCTCTGGAAATTGGACATAGTACTACCAGAGGACCAAGCTATACAACTCCTGGGCATATACCCAGAAGATGCTCCAATATGTAATAAGGACATATGTTCCACATGTTTATAGCAGCCTTATTTATAATAGCCAGAAACTGGAAACAACCCAGATGTCTCTCAACAGAGGAATGGATATAGAAATTGTGGTACATTTACACAATGGAGTACTACTCAGCTATTTAAAAATAATGAATTTATGAAATTCCTAGGGAAATGGATGGGTCTGGAGAATATCATTCTGCATGAGGTAACCCAATCACAAAAGTACACACATGGTATGTACTCTCCGATAAATGGATATTAGCCCAGAAGATCGGAATACACAAAGTACAATCCACAAACCACAAGAAATTCAAGAAGAAGGAAGACCAAAATGTAGATACTTCATTCCTTCTTAAAAGGGGGAACAAAATACCCATGGAAGGAGATGCAGAGACTAACTATGGAGCAGAGACTGAAGGAAGGACAATCTAGCCTGATATAACTGTCTTCTGAGAGGCTCTGACAGTACCTGACTAATACAGAAGTAGAGGCTCACAGCCATCCATTGAACTGAGTATAGGGCCCCCAATGAAGAAGCTAGAGAAAGGACCCAAGGAACTGAAGGGTTTGCAGCCCCTTAGGATGAACAACAATATGAACTAACAATATGAACTAACTCAGAGCTCCCAGGGACTAAAACACCAACCTAAGAGTACACATGGTGGGACTAATGGCTCCAGCAGCATATGTATAGCAGAGGATGGCCAAGTGGGTCATCACTGGGAGGAGAGGCCCTTGGCTCTGTGAAGGTTTTATGCCCCAGTGTAGGGGAATGCCAGGGCCAGTAAGTGGGAGAGGTTGGGGTGGTGAGCAGGGGGAGGGAACAGGGGTTTGTTCTTGTGTTGTTTTTTGCTTTTTGTTTTGTTTTGTTTTGTTTTGTTTTTTTGGAGGGGAAACTGGAAAAGGAGATATCTTATGACATGTAAATAAAGAAAATATCTAATAAAAAAGAAAATATATGCTGAAATATCTAGAGGCATGATGTCTTCACTGATGGTCTACTCATGCAGAGAAAAGTAAATGTACTCACAGAACATTCTAAAAATGTAAATAATTGTGATTTTTATGAAATATTCAGATCTTTGTAGGAGTCTTGTAAACTTCTTTTTGGAACTTTAGTATGTTATCTAAATAAAAAGAAAAATAACAACTGAAAAAATATAATCTACAAAAAAAATTATATCTGTGTGTCAGGGGATAGAATTTTAAAATATCTCCACCTGCCCTCTGCCCTTCGAGAAGCTCATACCAGATCTATGGTGAGCAAGTTCTCACCATACAGGGACAGACCCCTTGAGTACCACAGCACTATGAGGTACGGCCTAAGAAGATATAGTCCTTCTTACAGGTCCATACACACACACACACACACACACACACACACACACACGCTAAGGAACACTGTGGATTAAACTTACTAGGAGAGAAGGAACAAGGTGACCCATGACAACTTTAGTTTCTAGTGCTCTGTCCCTTGCTCACCCCGTTTACACTGGTCTCAATTTTATCCTTGAAATAGGCCAGTACATTCCACCTCAAGTGATACTACCCATTCTCCCTAGCCGGGTACCTTCCCAACTCACAATTGTCATGTGAACTCTAGTGAAGATAGAAAGCCATGCAACAGGGGGAGCCAGTCCAGAGCAAGTGTGAGACTGAGATCCGTCTAAACTCCGAAAATCTCATCCTCAGATGGGCAGGAATTAGGACTCTTCCCTCCTTGCTCTGGGTCTGCTCTGCATGCTCTCGTGCGTGAAGCCTGTATGACTAGTCGCCACATTACAGGTTTAACTTCCTCTCTCCCTATAAGGACATGTCCAGTATGCATCTGGAATCAAATGAAGCATTCCCAGCACCTTGGCACTTGTACACTCACCCTGAAAACCCCTACCCGCTCCCCAAGGTTTTATAGCCCTTGTTTCCCCCTAATAAAAGAGAGCCATTTCACTGAAAACCATCTTGGAGTAGGCGGTTTCTCCCGGCATTCACTACCAACCAAGGTTCTGCTGAAGCCACCGACCAGGAAAAGCTTCTTCCCTCCCATTCCACCCAGTGTGCAATGGTACCTGGATATGTAGAGGGCAGAAGCAAAACCGGGCAGGCAGACTCTGTTTCCTATTCTTTAGGTGTCCACATAGATACCACCTTATCAAGGTAGCAAAGTTCCCAGCCACAGAGCACCACAGCAAAACAACCCATAATGCTTTATCTCTTCCCTGGTTTCGAGAGATGACATGATGTCACCTAACATTATAGCCAAATTTTCACTTATCCCTCTTCCTCATTGAAATGCAAGCTTCTTAAGGGGCAAAACCCTATTTTGTTGCCCATACTATCTAAAGTTCTTAAGTCCTGCCTAATAAGAATAGGTCATTTGTATTGCCTGTTGTGAAATTGAATAGATTGACGTATATTGGTTTACAACTTGCTTTGAGAGAAATAGCAAAAAATAGCCTAGTTCTGCCTATGAGTTAAAGAATCGAGTCGACTGTTATAAAACCACATATTAATTAGTATATCTTAAAATAAATGTCAAGAAAAATGGGGGGATACAAACTTTAATGCTTCAAGAAGATGAGAGGGTATTTTTCTGGCCTGTTAGTTTCTCAGAGCATTCCAAGTTCTATGACAGTGTGCACTACCACGATATGAAACTTATAGCATTTTCTCTCGGGTGAGTTTATGAGACCTGAGCAGCCAGCCGGGAGGCACAGGCCACACGAGTCGCAGGGGACTTGCAGGGCAGCAGGGACAGGACAAGCTCTAGCCAGAGACACTGAGAACAT
>NW_022196913.1:889447-889867 GCF_008632895.1 Mastomys coucha | reverse complement strand
CTAATAGAAGAGAAAGTGGGGAAGAACCTCGAGCAAATAGGCACAGGGGAAAACTTCATAAAGAGAACACCAATAGCTTCCGCTCTAAGATCAAGAATTGATAAATGGGACCTCATAAAGTTGCAAAGCTTCTGTAAGGCAAAGGACACTATCAATAGGACAAAACAGCAACCAACAAATTGGGAAAAGATCTTTACCAACCCTATATCTGATAGAGGGCTAATATCCAAGGTATACAAAGAACTCAAGAAGTTAGACTCCAGAGAACCAAATAACCCTATTAAAAATGAGGTACAGAGCTAAACAAAGAATTCTCAATTGAGGAACATCGAATGGCTGAGAAGCACCTAAAGAAATATTCGACATCCTTAGTCATCAGGGAAATGTAAATCAAAACAACCCTGAGATTTCACCTCACAC
>NW_022196913.1:883308-888447 GCF_008632895.1 Mastomys coucha | reverse complement strand
AAAAAAAAAAAAAAAAAGAAAGAAAAGAAACTTATAATCTCCAGAAAAGGCATTTTAAAAATAATTAAGCCTGGAGAACGGTCTCATTGTCACTTTCTACAGGACCAAATCTGCTGTAAAACATGTCACTGCACCAAGGGTATCTTTGGGTTTCCTTTTTTAAGACTATAAATATATACTCTCAACTGGCATCAGCCCACTCTTATCAATGCTGCCTGGATAATTCCTATTTACACCGCTGATTCTGAAGTTTAACCTCTCTAAAGAGGACTCTGTGAGCCCAAATGCAGGAGAGTAAGAGACCTTACCAGGTTGTGTCAGTTCCTATAATGGCATTTAGTGACAGCAAGGGCTGAATGCCCAAAGTGGAAAGGAAACCCTTCATTTAACCTCTAATTATCATGATTAAGCAAATGCCCTGACATTTTACTTGAGCCTCTTGCTGTCTCATACCATCCACAGCAATAGGGTAGGCATTCCGTAGCAATGAGCTCAATTCAAGGTCCGACAAATGCCATTTTCCCAGTCTTTCTCTCTCCCTTGCCTTCTCCATCTCCGTCTCCCTCTCCTCCCTCCTCTCTCTCTCTCTCTCCTCTCTCTCTCCTCTCTCTCTCTCTCTCTCTCTCTCTCTCTCTCTCTCTCTCTCTCACACACACACACACACACACACACAAACTAGCTGCAGCTAGACAAACCCATGTGTGGCCCTCCCAACGCATGGGTGTACAAGTCCCTGCCTGGGGCATTTCTATTACATTGAAATGTCGCTCTGCCCATCTGCCTAAATTATCTCCCAATCACATTTATGATCCTGCAGGTGCATCATCTCCAAAGTCCTCCTTTTTACTCCTTCCAATAGTTAGCTCTCCTTTCCCTAGGCTCTTGGAGCATTTCATTGTCTTAGTCAGGTTAGGCTAGGCTATGTTACAGCAACAATAACTTCCCATGACATCTGCAATTATGTAAGCCAAGGATTATACCTGCTTCACACAAAGCCTTCTCAGGTAATGGTCTCTCTAGGACATTCATTCTCTACCCAGACAAATAAGGGTGGGCCTTAGTAGGCAAACCATCTGGAATGTGGTATATTTTCATTCTAAACAAAGAGAGAAGAAAGAGAACACTGGTCCCTGTGCCATTTCCTTCTATCACTGGTCCCTGTGCCATTTCTTTCTATCAATCACTGGTCCCTGTGCCATTTCCTTCTATAGCCTATTGGCCAGAAGTGGAACAGTTACTTGGGGCCTAAGAGAGAATCTGTGCCAAAGGGGAGGAGGGAATCCAAGAAATGGGTAAAAATTGTGTGTGTGTGCCTGCATGCATGCATGCATATGTGAGCACGTGTAAGCATGCTCACATGTGACTCTATGCACGTAGAAGCCAGAGTCTATTGTAACTATCTTCCTTAATCACTCTCCTCCTTGATTTTTTTGACAAGAGTCTCTCACTTGTATTTGCTAATTCCACAAGAATGGATGACCAGAAACCTCCAGAGCTCCTTCTGTCTTTACCTGCCCAGTGCTGGGGTTATAAGTGCCCACTGCCAAGCCTGATGTCTTTATGTGGATTATGGAAGATTGAACCAAGGTCTTCAATGCTCACACAACAAGCATTTTACTTGCTGATCCCTCTCCCCATGAATGAGAATTCTTTCATTCAACAAATGCTACTGGGGACCAAATGCGTGCCAGAAAGTGAGCAAGCCAACACATACAGAGCGAATTAAAATTGTAAATAGCATTCTGTTTACTCAGAGTTCTTTGGTCCTTTTCAGAGCATGCCATGCCAAGTGGTGGTACATTCATTCCTTGAGCTGTTTTTCTAATTGCATGTGTCATTTCCTTTTGTCCAAACACCTGTAATACTCCCCATACATATTATCAGAACAGAACAAGACCCTGTGAAATGCTTCTTTGATAACATCTCATGTTCATTTCTCAGGAGATGAGGCTGCTCTTCTGAATTGGATGGAAGTTTGTATTAGCTGGCCTGACTTCCCAGAGGCAGACTCTGAAGATGCAAACGTGAGATCCCTCCTGTGAATGCCTGCCTCCCACTGTTCCCTATTACTCAAAGCAAAATAATCAGGGTGGGGCTAAGAGAGTCCCTACACTTCTCAAAGGCCTCATAAAATTGTTCTTGGATGCACTTGCTTCCGTTTTATTTCTTTGTAGAGCATCAATAGAGAAAAATGTGAGAGCTTTCAAACTTTTCTCCTGGATCCACAGTGCAGAAGTTGGGTGTTGAAACAGATCCCGTATTTCCTCTCTGTGGATGGATTCTGTAGTCCTGCACTAGCTTTCCCTAAGCATTCTCCTTCAGACCACAGAACTCCCACTGCACTTAATGGATACAATTATGTCCACAAGTCAAAGGGAAAAATAAACCCCTTCATTTGTAAATTAGCCAATTCTGGTTGATTTTCTTTGTCAAGCAGGGAAAGAATAACATAAAAACATGTCAATCACGACTCTCTCTTGATGGCTATTGCAAATATGTGTTCATTTGGGAAACATGAAGCTAACCTTCTTAAAAAAAAAGACAGCATACTCTATGAGCCCCACCCTGGCATATGCTCCATGCCTACCTCTGTTGCCTGGCTTTTTGCAAGTCTTTTCTCATGAACCAAGTTGGCTTCCCATAGGTCATTTCCTATGGAGACGTTGGCTTTTCACTGGTGTCCACTATTAATTACAGCTGATGAAGGTAAGCATCTCTTTATTTTAAAACTGTAAAATGGGCTGGAGAGGTGGCTCGGTGAAGGTGTACTCAGCAGCCATCTGGTCACCATGGTGCCTGCACGGAGCTTCCTGATACAAGGTGAAGTTCACTTGCCTGCTTCTACTCAGAGTAAAGTGAACACATTCAAGATGAGATGTGGTGGGATGTGTTTTGGCTTATAGCTTATGCTACTGTGATGTTTGCATCTTCCAATGGACCATTTTGGCCACGTCCTGCACAGCAGTGACATGAAACGGGATTTGCAGTGCTAGTTAATAACAACATCACAGCATCACAGTGACTAAGTCCTGACACTCAGAGCTCCCAAGAAGATAATCGAGAACCAGTTTACAGTCTGTCATACTCATAACCCATCCCATGTTCAAAGCCAAGCCCACTGGACTTTGTTTTTATGTCTTTTTTTTATTTCAAATCAAATATTAAAGCCATAAAATATAATATAAATGGGCAAATATTACATTTGTAATATATTTCCTAAGATACACAGAGCTAGATGTAGGGATACAAAGGCTAAATACTAGTGAGAATAGTGAGAAGCCACAGTGAGAAGCCGCGTGTGATGGTGCACACTTGTAACCCTAGCACAGAGTAAGCTCAGACAGAGAGATCATGAGTTTGAGCCTGAGCTATATAATAAGACCTTACCTCAAAAAATGGTTACAACATTATTTGATATAATGAGAAATTGTTTCCGTTGTGTTTATTTATAAATCTCTAGTGTTTGAGTAAAGCTCATGATAAAATACTCATTAAAACTTGGTAATTACTGGCAAATAAATTAGACTTTTCTAGCTTAAAATTTAATTGCTTTTTGATAAGCAGTATAATCCTCCAAAGAAGCTGGCAGTCAGAGCAGTTATGATTGCTATAGAAACAGGGCTGGATTGAGAATGGATGCCTTCATGGGATACGGGCATTTTGTTATGGTTGGTGCAGAGACATGTATCTCTTTATATACATATATAGTATATAAATTTAAAATTAAAATTTCAAGAAGAATCAAGATTCTTTAACTTCTTTTCTGAACATTTTGTTTCTACAAGTCATCAAGTTTTAAAAGTTTTCAATGGTTGAGTATAGAATAATGATCAGGTCTATCTGAAAATGTTTTGTTCTCTTCTCAGAAAATCCCTTTGGCTTTTTAAAGATACTTATTCCTGGGCATATTCATCTGCTATTCAATAATTATTTACATACGGTTCCTACTTTCTCCTTGCCCAAATGATTAATAATTCTCAGATAACTTTTTTCAGAAAAAAAAAAAACTTGAACAAAAAAAATGGAAAGAATACAGTGTGAATACCTGAAGTTTCAAACACATGTAGACAGGCTATATTGTAACTTTTTTTCTTTGAAACAATATAAAGTTTCTCGTTATCTGGATTTCTCAGAATCCTAGACACCTAATTAAGGAAGCAGCAAAATTAATGAGCAAAACTGTCTCTCCCACTTGCAGTGTGGCTGGGCCCATCACTGAACAACTATCTTTTCCACTATGAAGCATCTAATAGTCACCTCATGGTCGCCTTTCCCAATATGGCCTTTGAATGGGTCAGGAGATCCGCACTTCCCTCTGCTCTCAGTAAGTGAGCCTAGGGCTTGCAGCCCCTTCCCCTTCCTGTGTGTAAGAGAGGGTTGAGATGTAGATAGGTTAGCAGGAGTGCCAAAGTCATTGGTTTGATTAAGATCCTAGCTAGAAAGAGTATCTTTAACTTTCTGTCAACATAAAATGGCTTCTCTTTCATCTTCTCATCTAACAATCAAAACAATGGATGTTTTCAAGGATGGAGCTTTAACAAATATTAGCTAGAAGCAAGGAATACGAGTTTTTATTACATTGCCCCAAATTGAGTACACCTCACTGGCTCTCAATGTGGATTAATTAATGGCCTTGAAATTATTTAAATTAATTAGTATCTCTGGTGTCCCAGAGTTAATGAACCAGCACTAAATTGGCGGCTCACTTTCATTTTAGGTGCCTGAGTAATTTCACTAAAACATTCTGTGTGAGTTTATCCCAGGCTACATTTGATGCTAAACATTAATAATTTTTTTTTTGAGAAATCTGGTTGAAAACCAGAAAAACTCAAAGTGTAAGCCTCCTCTTTGAACTTGCTCCACAATCAGGAAGGGTCAGGAACGAAGGAGATGCACCATGCTGGGACCGCCCACTCTTCGGCACTAATTGGCTGGCAGGATTAGTTTAGTTGCTTTAGAGGAATAATAAGATCAAGATATTGTCTCACACTCAGGCTGGAATTTCCTTCAATTGACTATCTGTCACCCAGGACTAAATGAAGCTGGGTTGCTGGGCTACGGATATCTATCATTTCTTCCTCAACACTTTCTTCTTAAGGGTCTGTCTACTCACAGCTTGGAAGGGCCAGCCTACCCCTA
>NW_022196913.1:881081-883298 GCF_008632895.1 Mastomys coucha | reverse complement strand
CCCTCCACAGCAGCTAAGGAGGCTGAGAAAGGCTGCATTCAAGCTCAAATGGAATAGCTTCCAGTGCACAAGTTTGGAACTGAGAAATAGTCTCATGGTACGAAAGTTGAAAGGTCTTGGATAAGGTAGAGCAGGCTGGGTGAGAAATGTGGAAAGCTGGAGAAAGCATTTAGTCTGGAAAAAACAGGATAGGAGCAATGGATGCGTTGTGCTTCCCCAGGACACACTGTTGTCCACCTGGTTATTTGAGTTTAAAAGATAACTTGAAGTTTTAACCAGTCCCCTATTAGCAAAGCAATGAAGAAATCTTTACATCCTCCTCTGTCTCTCCTTTCTCTCTCTTCTCTTTGTTCTCTATCAGGTTACATAGATTAATCTCTCTCTCTCTCTCTCTCTCTCTCTCTCTCACACACACACACACACACACACACACACACACACACACACAGACACACTCTCATAGAACTTCTACATACAGCTGGTGGAAAATTGAAGAAACCAGGAAAATTCAACTCTATTAAAATTTCTATTAAAAGGAAAGATTAAGATAAGGTCCCACAGTAGAGAAGTGACCAAGTCAGGCTGTTCTAGAAGGCAGCGGCAGATCTTTTCAGAGAATTGGAATTAAGTTTTTGGTAACAGGGATACTAAATAAGACACTAGAAAAGACGTTTGTTTTGTTTAAAGTTCTGAAGTTAGTTCAATAGTTTCCTTCCCAGGGCTGTCTTAGAAAACAGGTTTGCATTTTTCTTAATGAAATTCCAGATGGAGGCTGGACAGAGAGAAAGACCTCTGTTACCTGGTTTATGACAAACTCCACCTTCCTTTCACAAGGCTGTGTTTCTCAACAAGGCTATAATATCATTTTCAACTGAACAGCTCTTCATTATGCAGAACCACAGCTTAGACTGCACAATGGGCAGCCTCTTAGTCCCCGGGCACTAAACAACAGAGTACCATCAGTCATTGTGACAACTGAAACACACTTCTCACTTCCCAAATGCTCTGTGACTGGAGGAGATGCCGCCACTGGCTAAACACTTCTGATGGTTCTCATAAAATTGTTTTCATTAACCAAAATGAATTAACTCCTGATTGAGACAGTAGCTCATAAATAAGAATATCAAATCATCTAAATTCTTCCTGAAAGTACTCAAATCAATGTGTGTTATCTCGGAAAGGGAGCCTGATGCTGCTTGCTTCCTGATAGACGGTGCTTGAAGATGAGGCTCAGGATGCCATCTTCCTTGCAGAAACCTCCGGAACTGCCAGTGGGTGGTGAAGCTGAAATCAACAGGCAAAGAGGAGACCCAGCCTTCCACGAAAGATGTGTGACAGACAGGACAAAGAAATGCTCATTGTCCTAAAAATGTGGACCAAGCTCGGTAAAAGAGCAGAGCCTCAGACACAAAAGGTGAACTCATCTGCGTCCAAGAGCAAGGCTGAGGACAGACTGGGAGGACAGACATGGAGCACTCACGTTCCAAACACAAGTTTGAGGACACTGTAGTTTGCAGACATATCAATCATTGCTGGGTCTTGAGCCCAGGGCCTTTTGCTATACAAACCACCACAACACTACACCCCTAGCTCTTGTCTCTTTAAGACAGGGTCTTACAATGCAGCTCGGAGTGACATTTAACTCACTCTATAGCCTGGGCTCTCTCCATGGGCTAGCCTCAGAAGCATGTACTACTTGCTACATACATCATCCAAATTATATTTTAAAGTGATATTTTCTTCCACATTGCTCCTCCAGCCTAGCTATTCTAATCCTAGATGACCTCCCCTCATGGTGCTCTTCATGACTGTAAAATCATTGGCTTGGTGAGGCTGACCTCACCAAAGAGGTCCCATGACCTGCTCAGTCTGAGAATTCCTCTCACACTGACCTTCTCCCAAGGTTTTATGGCAATTTTGTCTTCTGTGCTTACTATAGATCACGGCTTTTTCTTTACTCTTTTTCATATGTGGTAGGGGGAGGAGTTGTGTGTGTGTGTGTGTGTGTGTGTGTGTGTGTGTGTGTGTATGTCCTCATCTATGTTGGCACACGCGGGGGAGGAGTTGTGTGTGTTCTCATCGATGTTGGCACACGCGGGGGAGGAGTTGTGTGTGTGTGTTCTCATCTATGTTGGCACACACAGGGGAGGAGTTGTGTGTGTGTGTGTGTTCTCATCTATGTTGGCACACGCGGGGGAGGAGTTGTGTGTGTGTGTG